>NC_088410.1:26521289-26603789 GCF_034236695.1 Oncorhynchus nerka | reverse complement strand
CTCCACACTAAACCAGTACCCACCTCCTCTCCACACTAAACCAGTACCCATCTCCTCTCCACACTAAACCAGTACCCACCTCCTCTCCACACTAAACCAGTACCCATCTCCTCTCCACACTAAACCAGTACCCACCTCCTCTCCACACTAAACCAGTACCCACCTCCTCTCCACACTAAACCAGTACCCACCTCCTCTCCACACTAAACCAGTACCCACCTCCTCTCCACACTAAACCAGTACCCACCTCCTCTCCACACTAAACCAGTACCCACCTCCTCTCCACACTAAACCAGTACCCACCTCCTCTCCACACTAAACCAGTACCCACCTCCTCTCCACACTAAACCAGTACCCATCTCCTCTCCACACTAAACCAGTACCCACCTCCTCTCCACACTAAACCAGTACCCACCTCCCCACCACACTAAACCAGTACCCACCTCCTCTCCACACTAAACCAGTACCCATCTCCTCTCCACACTAAACCAGTACCCACCTCCTCTCCACACTAAACCAGTACCCACCTCTTCTCCACACTAAACCAGTACCCACCTCCCCACCACACTAAACCAGTACCCACCTCCTCTCCACACTTTATCAGGCTCCTGCCCTGCCGTTTCCTCCACTGAACATTGATTATTCAGCAACCATAAAAATGTAATGTGCAGTCAGCGGGTTTCTTCTCCAGAGGAACATAACAGAATGGAATACTTCCAGTTGTTGTACTGTTAATACTGTATTACCACATAGGTTACTGTGGCTGGCTGAAACTAGACATAAATAATGCCATATACAAGAACTGAGTATACTGTGAACAAATACAGGATACCGTTCTTATGTAGTGGGTTTGGATTTGCTCGTAGCTGTTTCAGTGTTTTACACTAACCTCTCTGCCTTTCTCTCTGTCTGTCTGTCCATCCGTCCGTCTGTTCGTCTGTCTGTAGATTCTGATTGGAGAGGTGACAACGTTCTTTGTGAAAGCGGAGGGGGCTCAGGAGAAGACCATTGTGACGGCTGACTGCTGTTACTTCAACCCCCTCCTCCGCAGGATAGTACGCTTTCTGGGTGAGCCTCGGCTATAGGTCCCACTGTACATTAGACCATGTTAAACCTGGTGTATATTGGTCCTAATATATTGGGCATGCTGCCTCACTACTGTCATTCAGCATAGAATGAAGGGTTTTTATCTCTCTCTGCCCTCTCGTCTGTCTCTCTATTTCTCCCTTCTCCTATCCCTCTCTTCCTATCCCTCTCTCTCTCCTCCCCCATCCTTTCCCCTCACCCTCCACCTCCTCCACCCCCGTTCTCCGCCTCCACCCCCTCAGGCGTCTACTCCTTTGGCCTCTTCGCCACCACCATCTTCGCCAACGCAGGCCAGGTGGTGACAGGAAACCAGACCCCTCACTTCCTGTCTGCCTGCCGCCCCAACTACACAGTCTTGGGCTGCCAGTCCCCCATGCAGTACATCACAGAGCGCCGCGCCTGCACTGGGAACCCCTACCTGGTTGCGTCTGCACGCAAGTCCTTCCCCTCCAAGGACGCTGCCCTCAGCATCTACTCTGCTGTTTACACAGTGGTAGGAACTAGGGGGAAGTTAGAGGGGAAGGAATAAAGTGTGACACCGGGAAGAATAGAGATGTTTTCTGATATCAGTGTTTTGAAGTGTGAATGTTTCTGTACATTTCTATGTGCTTAGTGGAGGTAGAGGGTATATCTAGAATTTATATCCCTGTGTGAGCTTCTGTGGAGGTACTGTATATTTAGACTTTATAACTCTGTGTGTGCTTCTGTGGCGGTGCTGTATATCTAGACTCTATAGCTCTGTCTGCTTCTGTGCAGGCACTGTATATTTAGACTTTATATCTCCGTGTGTGCTTCTGTGGAGGTACTGTATATCTAGACTTTATAGCTCTGTGTATGCTTCTGTGGAGGTACTGTATATCTAGAATGTATAGCTCTGTGTGTGCTTCTGTGGAGTTACTGTATATCTAGAATGTATAGCTCTGTGTGTGCTTCTGTGGAGGTACTGTATATCTAGAATGTATAGCTCTGTGTGTGCTTCTGTGGAGGTACTGTATATCTAGAATGTATAGCTCTGTGTGTGCTTCTGTGGAGGTACTGTATATCTAGAATGTATAGCTCTGTGTGTGGTTCTGTGGAGGTACTGTATATCTAGAATGTATAGCTCTGTGTGTGCTTCTGTGGAGGTACTGTATATCTAGAACATATAGCTCTGTGTGTGGTTCTGTGGAGGTACTGTATATCTAGAATGTATAGCTCTGTGTGTGGTTCTGTGGAGGTACTGTATATCTAGAATGTATAGCTCTGTGTGTGGTTCTGTGGAGGTACTGTATATCTAGAACATATAGCTCTGCTTGCATCTTAACCTCCACCACCTGTGTGTGTGTCTGCAGAGGAGCTTTTAAATTAACTATTCCTTTCTGTGTGTGTTTCAGATGTACGTGACGCTGGTGTTCCGTACAAAGGGCACCCGGCTGACCAAGCCCACCCTGTGTCTGACCCTCCTGTCCCTGGCTGTGCTGGTGGGGGTGGTGAGGGTCACGGAGTACAGGAACCATTGGGGTGACGTCCTGGCTGGATACCTGACTGGAGGGGCCATCGCTGCCTTCCTGGTGAGGGGACTGGGGAGTAGGGGGTAGGGTGGGTAACATCCTGGTTGGATACCTGACTGGAGGGGCCATCACTATCTTCCTGGTGAGGGGACTGGGGAGTAGGGGGTGGGGAGGTGGTAGAAGTGGGGGTAGGGGTGGATAACGTCCTGGTTGGATACCTGACTGGAGGGGCCATCACTATCTTCCTGGTGAGGGGACTAGGGAGTAGGGGGTAGGGGTGGGTAACGTCCTGGTTGGATACCTGACTGGAGGGGCCATCATTATCTTCCTGGTGAGGGGACTGGGGAGTAGGGGGTAGGGTGGGTAACATCCTGGTTGGATACCTGACTGGAGGGGCCATCACTATCTTCCTGGTGAGGGGACTGGGGAGTAGGGGTAGGGTGGGTAACGTCCTGGTTGGATACCTGACTGGAGGGGCCATCGCTGCCTTCCTGGTGAGGGGACTGGGGAGTAGGGGGTAGGGGTGGGTAACATCCTGGTTGGATACCTGACTGGAGGGGCCATCACTATCTTCCTGGTGAGGGGACTGGGGAGTAGGGGGTAGGGGTGGGTAACGTCCTGGTTGGATACCTGACTGGAGGGGCCATCATTATCTTCCTGGTGAGGGGACTGGGGAGTAGGGGGTAGGGGTGGGTAACATCCTGGTTGGATACCTGACTGGAGGGGCCATCGCTGCCTTCCTGGTGAGGGGACTGGGGAGTAGGGGGTAGAGGTGGGTAACATCCTGGTTGGATACCTGACTGGAGGGGCCATCATTATGTTCCTGGTGAGGGGACTGGGGAGTAGGGGGTAGGGGTGGGTAACGTCCTGGTTGGATACCTGACTGGAGGGGCCATCATTATGTTCCTGGTGAAGGGACTGGGGAGTAGGGGGTAGGGTGGGTAACGTCCTGGTTGGATACCTGACTGGAGGGGCCATCACTATCTTCCTGGTGAGGGGACTGGGGAGTAGGGGGTAGGGGTGGGTAACGTCCTGGTTGGATACCTGACTGGAGGGGCCATCATTATCTTCCTGGTGAGGGGACTGGGGAGTAGGGGGTAGGGTGGGTAACGTCCTGGTTGGATACCTGTCTGGAGGGGCCATCACTATCTTCCTGGTGAGGGGACTGGGGAGTAGGGGGTAGGGGTGGGTAACGTCCTGGTTGGATACCTGACTGGAGGGGCCATCGCTGCCTTCCTGGTGAGGGGACTGGGGAGTAGGGGGTAGGGTGGGTAACATCCTGGTTGGATACCTGACTGGAGGGGCCATCACTATCTTCCTGGTGAGGGGACTGGGGAGTAGGGGGTAGGGGTGGGTAACGTCCTGGTTGGATACCTGACTGGAGGGGCCATCACTATCTTCCTGGTGAGGGGACTGGGGAGTAGGGGGTAGGGTGGGTAACATCCTGGTTGGATACCTGACTGGAGGGGCCATCACTATCTTCCTGGTGAGGGGACTGGGGAGTAGGGGGTAGGGGTGGGTAACGTCCTGGTTGGATACCTGACTGGAGGGGCCATCACTATCTTCCTGGTGAGGGGACTGGGGAGTAGGGGGTAGGGGTGGGTAACGTCCTGGTTGGATACCTGACTGGAGGGGCCATCATTATGTTCCTGGTGAGGGGACTGGGGAGTAGGGGGTAGGGGTGGGTAACGTCCTGGTTGGATACCTGACTGGAGGGGCCATCACTATCTTCCTGGTGAGGGGACTGGGGAGTAGGGGGTAGGGTGGGTAACATCCTGGTTGGATACCTGACTGGAGGGGCCATCACTATCTTCCTGGTGAGGGGACTGGGGAGTAGGGGGTAGGGTGGGTAACGTCCTGGTTGGATACCTGACTGGAGGGGCCATCACTATCTTCCTGGTGAGGGGACTGGGGAGTAGGGGGTAGGGGTGGGTAACGTCCTGGTTGGATACCTGACTGGAGGGGCCATCACTATCTTCCTGGTGAGGGGACTGGGGAGTAGGGGGTAGGGGTGGGTAACGTCCTGGTTGGATACCTGACCAAGGGGGACTGGGATACCCCAGTCCCCCTTGTGTGGGGACTGGGGAGTAGAGGTGGGGATGAGGGCTAGATGGGGTAGTGGTGGGTGTAGGGGTGGGGATGAGGGCAGGGGTAGTGGTGGGGATGAGGGATAGATGGGGGATGGGGGTAGGGATGAGGAGATGGGGTGGTGATGAGGGCTAGATGGGGAGATGGGTGGTAGTGATGAGGCCTAGATGGGGATGAGGGGTAGGGGTAGTGATGAGGGCTAGATGGGGATGAGGTGTAGGGGTAGTGATGAGGGCTAGATGGGGAGATGGGGGTAGGGGTAGTGATGAGGGCGGGGGTAGTGATGAGGGCTAGATGGTGATGAGGGGTAGGGGTAGTGATGAGGGCTAGATGTGGGGATTTTTATTTTACCTTTATTTAACTAGGCAAGTCAGTTTAGAACAAATTCTTATTTTCAATGACGGCCTAGGAACAGTGGGTTAACTGCCTGTTCAGGGGCAGAACGACAGATTTGTACCTTGTCAGCTCGGGGATTTGAACTTGCAACCTTCCGGTTACTAGTCCAACGCTCTAACCACTAGGCTACCCTGCCGACCTGAGGGCTAGATGGGGGTAGGGGTAGTGGTGGGGATGAGGGCTAGATGGGGGTAGGGGTAGTGGTGGGGATGAGGGCTAGATGGGGGTAGGGGTAGTGGTGAGAGTAGAGGTGGGGTTGAGGACTAGATGGGGGTAGGAGTAGTGGTGGGGATGAGGGCTAGATGGGGGTAGGAGTAGTGGTGGGAGTAGAGGTGGGGTTGAGGGCTAGATGGGGGTAGGAGTAGTGGTGGGAGTAGAGGTGGGGATGAGGCCTAGATGGGGGTAGGGGTAGTGGTGGGAGTAGAGGTGGGGATGAGGCCTAGATGGGGGTAGGGGTAGTGGTGGGAGTAGAGGTGGGATTGAGGGCTAGATGGGGGTAGGGGTAGTGGTGGGAGTAGAGGTGGGGATGAGGCCTAGATGGGGGTAGGGGTAGTGGTGGGAGTAGAGGTGGGGTTGAGGGCTAGATGGGGGTAGGGGTAGTGGTGGGGATGAGGGCTAGATGGGGGTAGGAGTAGTGGTCAGAGTAGAGGTGGGGTTGAGGGCTAGATGGGGGTAGGAGTAGTGGTGGGAGTAGAGGTGGGGTTGAGGGCTAGATGGGGGTAGGGGTAGTGGTGGGAGTAGAGGTGGGGATGAGGCCTAGATGGGGGTAGGAGTAGTGGTGGGAGTAGAGGTGGGGATGAGGCCTAGATGGGGGTAGGGGTAGTGGTGGGAGTAGAGGTGGGGTTGAGGGCTAGATGGGGGTAGGGGTAGTGGTGGGAGTAGAGGTGGGGATGAGGCCTGGATGGGGGTAGGGGTAGTGGTGGGAGTAGAGGTGGGGATGAGGCCTGGATGGGGGTAGGGGTAGTGGTGGGAGTAGAGGTGGGGTTGAGGACTAGATGGGGGTAGGAGTAGTGGTGGGGATGAGGGCTAGATGGGGGTAGGGGTAGTGGTGGGAGTAGAGGTGGGGATGAGGGCTAGATGGGGGTAGGGGTAGTGGTGGGAGTAGAGGTGGGGATGAGGCCTGGATGGGGGTAGGGGTAGTGGTGGGAGTAGAGGTGGGGATGAGGGCTAGATGGAGGTAGGGGTAGTGGTGGGGATGAGGGCTAGATGGGGGTAGGAGTAGTGGTGGGGATGAGGGCTAGATGGGGGTAGGAGTAGTGGTGGGGATGAGGCCTAGATGGGGGTAGGGGTAGTTGTGGGAGTAGAGGTGGGGATGAGGCCTAGATGGGGGGTAGGGGTAGTGGTGGGAGTAGAGGTGGGGTTGAGGGCTAGATGGGGGTAGGGGTAGTGGTGGGAGTAGACGTGGGGATGAGGCCTGGATGGGGGTAGGGGTAGTGGTGGGAGTAGAGGTGGGGTTGAGGGCTAGATGGGGGTAGGAGTAGTGGTGGGGATGAGGGCTAGATGGGGGTAGGAGTAGTGGTAGGGATGAGGGCTAGATGGGGGTAGGGGTAGTGGTGGGAGTAGAGGTGGGGATGAGGCCTAGATGGGGGTAGGGGTAGTGGTGGGAGTAGAGGTGGGGTTGAGGGCTAGATGGGGGTAGGGGTAGTGGTGGGAGTAGAGGTGGGGATGAGGCCTGGATGGGGGTAGGAGTAGTGGTGGGGATGAGGGCTAGATGGGGGTAGGAGTAGTGGTGGGAGTAGAGGTGGGATTGAGGGCTAGATGGGGGTAGGGGTAGTGGTGGGAGTAGAGGTGGGGTTGAGGGCTAGATGGGGGTAGGAGTAGTGGTGGGGATGAGGGCTAGATGGGGGTAGGAGTAGTGGTGGGGATGAGGCCTAGATGGGGGTAGGAGTAGTGGTGGGAGTAGAGGTGGGGATGAGGCCTGGATGGGGGTAGGGGTAGTGGTGGGAGTAGAGGTGGGGTTGAGGGCTAGATGGGGGTAGGAGTAGTGGTGGGGATGAGGGCTAGATGGGGGTAGGAGTAGTGGTGGGAGTAGAGGTGGGGATGAGGCCTGGATGGGGGTAGGGGTAGTGGTGGGAGTAGAGGTGGGGTTGAGGGCTAGATGGGGGTAGGAGTAGTGGTGGGGATGAGGGCTAGATGGGGGTAGGAGTAGTGGTGGGGATGAGGGCTAGATGGGGGTAGGAGTAGTGGTGGGAGTAGAGGTGGGGATGAGGCCTAGATGGGGGTAGGGGTAGTGGTGGGAGTAGAGGTAGGGATGAGGGCTAGATGGGGGTAGGAGTAGTGGTGGGAGTAGAGGTGGGGATGAGGCCTAGATAGGGGTAGTGGTGGGAGTAGAGGTAGGGATGAGGGCTAGATGGGGGTAGGGGTAGTGGTGGGAGTAGTGGTGGGGATGAGGGCTAGATGGAGGTAGGGGTAGTGGTGGGAGTAGTGGTGGGGATGAGGGCTAGATGGAGGTAGGGGTGGGGATGGGGACATTACCCATTCAGTTTCAAGTTAGAGCTGCAATGTTTCAATTTACATCACTTTAAATAACTTGTCTTCAGCAGCACATTTTTACAGTCTCTCTCTCTTTCTCTCTCTCTCTCTCCTACTCTCTTTCCTTCTCTCCCTAACCCTTCTCTCTCTCCATCTATCGCTCTCATTCTCTCTCTGTGTCTCTCTTTCCATCCATCCTTTCAATCTCCACCTCTCTCTACCAGGTGACATGTGTGATCAACAACTTCCAGCAGACGGCATCAGCCCTGCCCCCGCTGCCCCCCCAGCGCCCTCAGCCCCCCCACGGCATGCTACTGTCCACCCTACCTCGCGTGGAGAGTCCACTTGAAAAGTTAAGTTGCCCTCAGGTAAGGGCTGGGGGGTCACAGGGGATAGTGTTCTCATAAAATGAGCCATCCTCACATCTCTTGTAAATATGAATGTGAATTCAATTAATTCATTTGTTCATATTCATTCTTACAAGAAGGGTATTTTTTTATGGATCTCTTTAGTAGAGGTCGACCGATTAATCGGAATGGCCGATTAATTAGGGCAGATATCAAGTTTTCATAACAATCAGAAATCGGTATTTTTGGGCGCCTATTTTGAAGATTTTTTTTTTTTATATATATATTTTTTATTCCTTTATTTAACTAGGCAAGTCAGTTAAGAACACATTCTTATTTTCAATGACGGCCTAGGAACAGTGGGTTAACTGCCTTGTTCATGGGCAGAACAACAGATTTTCACCTTGTCAGCGCGGGGGATCCAATCTTGCAATCTTACAGTTAACTAGTCCAACGCTCTAACCACCTGCCTCTCATTGCACTCCACGAGGAGCCTGCCTGTTACGCGAATGCAGTAGAAGCCAAGGTAAGTTGCTAGCTAGCATTAAACTTATCTTATAAAAAACAATCAATCAATCATAATCACTAGTTATAACTACACATGGTTGATGATATTACTTGTTTATCTAGCGTGTCCTGCGTTGCATATAATCGATGCAACGCTGGGGGATGATATAACAAAAACACATTTGCGAAAAAAGCACAATCATTGGGACGACTGTACCTAACCATAAACACCAATGCCTTTCTTAAAATTAATACACAGAAGTATATATTTTTAAACCTGCATATTTAGCTAAAAGAAATCCAGGTAAGCAGGCAATATTAACCTGGTGAAATTGTGTCATTCCTCTGGTGTTCATTGCACGCAGAGTTAGGGTATATGCAACAGTTTGGGCAGCTCATTGCGAACTAATTTGCCAGAATATTACGTAATTATGACATAACATTGAAGGTTGTGCAATGTAACAGGAATATTTAGATTTAGGGATGCCACCCATTAGATAAAATACCGAACGGTTCCGTATTTCACTGAAATAAACGTTTTGTTTTTGAAATTATAGTTTCCGGATTCTACCATATTAATGACCAAAGGCTCGTATTTCTGTGTGTTATGTTATAATTAAGTCTATGATTTGATAGAGCAGTCTGACTGAGCAATGGTAGGCAGCAGCAGGCTCGTAAGCATTCATTCAAACAGCACTTTTGTGCGTTTTGCCAGCAGCTCTTCGCAAGCACAGCGCTGTTTATGACTTCAAGCCTATCGGCCTAATGGCTGGTGTAACCAATGTGAAATGGCTAGCTAGTTAGCTGGGTGTGCGCTAATAGCGTTTCAAACGTCACTTGCTCTGAGACTTGGAGTAGTTGTTCCGCTTGCTCTGCATGGGTAACGCTGCTTCGAGTGTGGCTGTTGTCGATGTGTTCCTGGTTCGAGCCCAGGTAGGGGTGAGAAGAGGGACGGAAGCTATACTGTTACACTGGCAATACTATAGTGCCTATAAGAACATCCAATTGCCAAAGGTACAGTGTCTTGCGAAAGTATTCGGCCCCCTTGAACTTTGCGACCTTTTGCCACATTTCAGGCTTCAAACATAAAGATATAAAACTGTATTTTTTGTGAAGAATCAACAACAAGTGGGACACAATCATGAAGTGGAACGACATTTATTGGATATTTCAAACTTTTTTAACAAATCAAAAACTGAAAAATTGGGCGTGCAAAATTATTCAGCCCCCTTAAGTTAATACTTTGTAGCGCCACCTTTTGCAGCTGTAAGTCGCTTGGGGTATGTCTCTATCAGTTTTGCACATCGAGAGACTGAAATTTTTTCCCATTCCTCCTTGCAAAACAGCTCGAGCTCAGTGAGGTTGGATGGAGAGCATTTGTGAACAGCAGTTTTCAGTTCTTTCCACAGATTCTCGATTGGATTCAGGTCTGGACTTTGACTTGGCCATTCTAACACCTGGATATGTTTATTTTTGAACCATTCCATTGTAGATTTTGCTTTATGTTTTGGATCATTGTCTTGTTGGAAGACAAATCTCCGTCCCAGTCTCAGGTCTTTTGCAGACTCCACCAGGTTTTCTTCCAGAATGGTCCTGTATTTGGCTCCATCCATCTTCCCATCAATTTTAACCATCTTCCCTGTCCCTGCTGAAGAAAAGCAGGCCCAAACCATGATGCTGCCACCACCATGTTTGACAGTGGGGATGGTGTGTTCAGGGTGATGAGCTGTGTTGCTTTTACGCCAAACATAACGTTTTGCATTGTTGCCAAAAAGTTAAATTTTGGATTCATCTGACCAGAGCACCTTCTTCCACATGTTTGGTGTGTCTCCCAGGTGGCTTGTGGCAAACTTTAAACGACACTTTTTATGGATATCTTTAAGAAATGGCTTTCTTCTTGCCACTCTTCCATAAAGGCCAGATTTGTGCAATATACGACTGATTGTTGTCCTATGGACAGAGTCTCCCACCTCAGCTGTAGATCTCTGCAGTACATCCAGAGTGATCATGGGCCTCTTGGCTGCATCTCTGATCAGTCTTCTCATTGTATGAGCTGAAAGTTTAGAGGGACGGCCAGGTCTTGGTAGATTTGCAGTGGTCTGATACTCCTTCCATTTCAATATTATCGCTTGCACAGTGATCCTTGGGATGTTTAAAGCTTGGGAAATCTTTTTGTATCCAAATCCGGCCTTAAACTTCTTCACAACAGTATCTCGGACCTGCCTGGTGTGTTCCTTGTTCTTCATGATGCTCTCTGCGCTTTTAACGGACCTCTGAGACTATCACAGTGCAGGTGCATTTATACGGAGACTTGATTACGCACAGGTGGATTGTATTTATCATCATTAGTCATTTAGGTCAACATTGGATCATTCAGAGATTCTCACTGAACTTCTGGAGAGAGTTTGCTGCACTGAAAGTAAAGGGGCTGAATAATTTTGCACGCCCAATTTTTCAGTTTTTGATTTGTTAAAAAAGTTTGAAATATCCAATAAATGTCGTTCCACTTCATGATTGTGTCCCACTTGTTGTTGATTCTTCACAAAAAAATACAGTTTTAATATCTTTATGTTTGAAGCCTGAAATGTGGCAAAAGGTCGCAAAGTTCAAGGGGGCCAAATACTTTCGCAAGGCACTGTATATGAAATAAATTAAATTTAAAAGAAATACTATATTAACTACAACCTAAATCCTCTTACCATGGAATATTGAAGTCTCATGTTAAAAGGAACCACCAACTTTCATATGTTCTCATGTTCTGAGCAAGGAACTCAAACGTTAGCTTTTTTACATGGCACATATGGCACTTTTACTTCTCCAACACTTTGTTTTTGCATTATTTAAACCAAATTGTACATGTTTCATTATTTATTTGGGGCTAAATACATTTTTATTGATGTATTATATTAAGTTCAAATAAGTGTTCATTCAGTATTGTTGTAATTGTCATTATTACAAATAAATGTTAAAAAAATCGGCTGATTAATCAGTATCGGCTTTTTTGGTCCTCCAATTATCTGTATCGGTATCGGCGCTGAAAAATCATAATCAGTCGACCTCTACTCTTTAGTTTATTGGTTTGGTTGCTACATGTGTTCTCTCGCCTGGTTAACCCCCATATCCCTAATTATTAACCTGGATAAAACAAGTTTAAATAGATTATACTGTTCAGTAATAATATCCTCCCCCTTTCCAGCTTTATGAAACCCGATCTGTCTAAACCTTGTCCCCTCCCAACACAGACCTCTACCTCTTTAAATCTCAGTCACCCTGTACTTCTAATTCTTTAACACATTCTTATCCTTCTTGCCTCCTAACCTTGTTCTCTCCTTCTCTCTCTCCTTCCCCAGGTTCCAAGACTACCGTACACTGAGATCACATGACCATCAGCCATACCTGTGCCCCGTCCCTCCCGATGTGCTCCTCCCCTCACGGCGCTTCATCTCCAGCGAAGTCTAGACCTGCCATCCATCTCTGAGCACCACGCCCCCTGCCCCGCCCACCCTGAGGGGCGGCCCCCTCTCCGACGCTCGTTCTCCACCCAGGTCTAGAACATGGAACCTAGAACTTAAATCACCCAGATCCAACCTCAAAACAACCTTACCTGGGAGGGACTACCTGGACTTGTCCAATAAGAAAGGCTTGTTTTCGTTTTCCGCTGCAAAACATTATGCTACGGTGTGCAGTAATGAATACGGCCCTGAAGTAGGTAGAAGTTTACCCTAACCATTAATACATGGTCAAATATCTTGTCATCCTTGTATGGTTAGGGTTGGGGGTAAGGGGAATCTGATCCTAGATCTGTGGTTAGCCTCCATCACCAAGGAGACGACCCAGGCCACGGTAACCGGCTAAGTCCTCTGCGGGCTAAACGGATTTGATCGGATATGGCGTCCTTTAACCTCTGTCTGTCTCGACCTTGTTCATCAAATGTTGTTTTTTTGCCTTCTACTCTTTTGATTTTTTTCCAAGATGACCCAGTGGTGTATAAATACAAGCTCACCAAAGCCAAGACTACTAAGAGCTGTGGAAGCAATTACAGTACCTTTCCCTTCGCCACAGTTCTATTGTTTTGTCTCCACTTCTCCTTTTGGGTCTCCTCTTTTTCTTCTTCTTCTACTCTACTTTCATGTACAGACAGAGAAGTCTTCTTCTACTCTACTTTCATGTACAGACAGAGAACACTAAACAGTGGTTGAACGACACAGGAAGAGGGGCACGGTGCATAAAAATAAACAAAACACAATGGAAAGATGAGATCAATATACAGTACCGGTCAAAAGTTTGGACACACTTACTCATTCAAAGGTTTTTCTTCATTTTTTACTATTTTCTACATTGTAGAATAATAGTGAATTCATCACAACTATAAAATAACACATATGGAATCATGTAACCAAAAAAGTTTTAAACAAATCAAAAAATATTTTATATTTGAGATTCTTCAAAGTAGCCACCCTTTACCTTGATGACAGCTTTGCACACTCTTGGCATTCTCTCAACCAGCTTCACCTGGAATGCTTTTCCAACAGTCTTGAAGGATTTCCCACACACACTGAACACTTGTTGGCTGCTTTTTCCTTCACTCTGCGATCCAACTCGTCCCAAACCATCTAAATTGGGTTGAGGTGAGGTGAGTGTGGAGGCCAGGTCATCTGATTTAGCCCTACACCACTCTCCTTCTTGGTCAAATAGGCCTTACACAGCCTGGAGGTGTGTTGGGTCATTGTCCTGTTGAAAATCAGCAATGGCGTATCGCTGCAGAATGCTGTGGTAGCCATGCTGGTTAAGTGTGCCTTGAATTGTAAGTGAATCACTGACAGTGTCACCAGAAAAGCATCCCCACACCATCACACCTCCTCCATGCTTTACGGTGGGAACCACACATGCAGAGATCATCTGTTCACCTACTCTGCGTTTCACAAAGACACAGCGTTTGGAACCAAAAATCTCACATTTGGACTCATCAGACCAAAGGACAGATTTCCACTGGTCTAATGTCCATTGCTCATATTTCTTGGCCCAAGCAAGTCTCTTCTTATTATTGGTGTCCTTTAGTAGGGGTTTCTTTGCAGCAATTCAACCATGATGGCCTGATTCATGCAGTCTCCTCTGAACAGTTGATGTTGAGATGTGTCTGTTACTTGAACTCTGTGAAGCATTTATTTGGGCTGCAATTTCTGAGGCTGGTAACTCTAATGAACTTATCCTCTGCAGCAGAGGTAACTCTTGGTCTTCCTTTCCTGTGGCGGTCCTCATGAGAGCCAGTTTCATCACAGCGCTTGATGGTTTTTGCGACTGGACTTGAAGAAACTTTCAAAGTTCTCAAAATTATCCGTAATGACTGACCTTCATGTCTTAAAGTAATGATGGACTGTCGTTTCTCTTTTCTTATTTGATCTGTTCTTGCTATAATATGGACTTGGTCTTTTACCAAAAAGGGCTATCTTCTCTATACCACCCCTAACTTGTCACAACACAACTGATTTGCCTCAAATGCATTAAGAAGGAAAGAAATTCCACAAATGAACTTTTAACAAGGCACACCTGTTAATTGAAATGCATTCCAGGTGACTACCTCATGAAGTTGGTTGAGAGAATGTCAAAAGTGTGCAAAGCTGTCATCAAGGCAAAGGGTGGCTACTTTGAATAATCTCAAATATAAAATATATTTTAATTTCTTTAAAACTTTTCTGGTTACTACATGATTCCATTTGTGTTATTTCATAGTTTTGATGTCTTCACTATTATTCTACAATGTAGAAAATAGTAAAAATAAAGAAAAACCCTTGAATGAGTAGGTGTGTCCAGACTTTTGACTGGTACTGTAAGTCCTCAGTGACTGAACGATGGAATCAAAGGAGCTGTTTGTAAAACTCAGGAAAAATAACCAGGACAAAGGAATAAGAACAGTTAAGAAGATGTTTTAAATATTTGTATGTGATGAAAGAGGATGCACTTTTGCAAATGATGGTGATGGTGCAGTTTAACTACCAGAGGCTTATATGCTTATATATGATTAAGTATATGTTGTGTATTTTGTGTTTTGGGGGATATTTAGTTTAGTTAAATATTAGTCTCTCCTCTGCTGTAGCTTCACACTATAGTAATGTGATGTTGTTTTCCCTCATCTGACAAGGAGTAACATTCAACTGGATATACTGTAACAACATGTGATTACATTACTGTTATTATACAGGTGGATACAAATGTTACGAAACAAACATTAATAGCTCAAACAACCCTCAAGACGTCACGATGCAACAGCCCAGTTACTAACACCCAATAAGTTTCCTACATTCTGGAATATACATTTGATATATTTCTTTAAATATACATTCATTATCACTACTGAAGTGGACTGGCTACCTGTCATTCATTATCACTACTGAAGTGGACTGGCTACCTGTCATTCATTATCACTATTGAAGTGGACTAGCTACCTGTCGTTCATTATCACTACTGAAGTGGACTGGCTACCTGTCATTCGTTATCACTATTGAAGTGGACTGGCTACCTGTCATTCATTATCACTATTGAAGTGGACTAGCTACCTGTCATTCATTATCACTACTGAAGTGGACTGGCTACCCGTCATTCATTATCACTACTGAAGTAGACTGGCTACCTGTCATTCATTATCACTACTGAAGTGGACTGGCTACCTGTCATTCATTATCACTACTGAAGTGGACTGGCTACATGTCGTTCATTATCACTACTGAAGTGGACTGGCTACCTGTCATTCATTATCACTACTGAAGTGGACTGGCTACCTGTCATTCATTATCACTATTGAAGTGGACTGGCTACCTGTCATTCATTATCACTACTGAAGTGGACTGGCTACCTGTCATTCATTATCACTATTGAAGTGGACTGGCTACCTGTCATTCATTATCACTACTGAAGTGGACTGGCTACCTGTCATTCATTATCACTACTGAAGTGGACTGGCTACCTGTCATTCATTATCACTATTGAAGTGGACTGGCTACCTGTCATTCATTATCACTACTGAAGTGGACTGGCTACCTGTCATTCATTATCACTACTGAAGTGGACTGGCTACCTGTCATTCATTATCACTATTGAAGTGGACTGGCTACCTGTCATTCATTATCACTACTGAAGTGGACTGGCTACCCGTCGTTCATTATCACTACTGAAGTGGACTGGCTACCTGTCATTCATTATCACTATTGAAGTGGACTGGCTACCTGTCATTCATGATCACTACTGAAGTGGACTGGCTACCTGTTATTCATTATCACTATTGAAGTGGACTGGCTACCTGTCATTCATTATCACTATTGAAGTGGACTGGCTACCTGTCATTCATTATCACTATTGAAGTGGACTGGCTACCTGTCATTCATTATCACTATTGAAGTGGACTGGCTACCTGTCATTCATTATCACTACTGAAGTGGACTGGCTACCCGTCGTTCATTATCACTACTGAAGTGGACTGGCTACCTGTCATTCATTATCACTATTGAAGTGGACTGGCTACCTGTCATTCATTATCACTACTGAAGTGGACTGGCTACCTGTTATTCATTATCACTATTGAAGTGGACTGGCTACCTGTCATTCATTATCACTATTGAAGTGGACTGGCTACCTGTCATTCATTATCACTATTGAAGTGGACTGGCTACCTGTCATTCATTATCACTATTGAAGTGGACTGGCTACCTGTCATTCATTATCACTATTGAAGTGGACTGGCTACCTGTCATTCATTATCACTACTGAAGTGGACTGGTTACCTGTCATTCATTATCACTACTGAAGTGGACTGGCTACCTGTCGTTCATTATCACTACTGAAGTAGACTGGCTACCTGTCATTCATTATCACTACTGAAGTGGACTGGCTACCTGTCATTCATTATCACTACTGAAGTGGACTGGCTACCTGTCATTCATTATCACTACTGAAGTGGACTGGCTACCTGTCATTCATTATCACTACTGAAGTGGACTGGCTACCTGTCATTCATTATCACTACTGAAGTGGACTGGCTACCTGTCATTCATTATCACTACTGAAGTGGACTTTTGTTGTTTACCTGTTGATGTATTTCTTTGATCGTTTTTATATTTATGAAGTGAAATGTTGCTGCGAGGTCAGTGTGGTTCTCTCTTTCACTTAGCATGGCAGTTTTGCTGCTATCCGTTTACACAGACCATGCCCTCTTCCTCCTGCTCCTCTTCCTCCCCATTGTCATCACTTTCCCCTTTCATACTTCTCCTTAAATAGCTTGAAAAGCAACTATCGATCTGTTGTAACAAAAGTGAAATGGAACCATGTTCAGTTGGGAGTCCAGGCTTCTCTTCAACCCCGTCTTTGTCAGGTCAACATCTGTACTGTGCCTCCTCTCATCCCTATTCACCACTCTATCTAGATCCCTCGTTCATTCTCTCTTTCCCCTTTACCCCATTCTGTCTCCAGTCAAGTTAGAACACTGGAACAAGACTCTGTCGTGTCTTAAAGGTATATAGGTTTCTCGTTGTGTTTGATTATGTTGTACTGTATGTTATATCAGTCATGCTAACAAGAGCATCAAACATCCTGAAACTGTCTGTTAAGAGCAAGAGTAGCAAACATCTAACTTTAGCTGGATTGTAGCATAAAGAGAGAGAGATGAAGTGACATTCTATAACAGACACATTGTTAACACACAGGCTGTACAGTCAGTGATCAACAATTAACTCAACGTGGGTGACTGACTGAAGTGTGTGTGTGTGTGTGTGTGTGTGTGTGAGAGAGAGAAAAACACAACATCCTAACTGTTAATGTGGTGATCCAAACTTTTTTTTTTTGTGTTCCCTGGCTGTCATATACTCCTACCATAACTATGCAGTCATCATAACTTAGTGGTTCTTCAGGCACTCTGGGGACTCGTTGAGAACCCCTTACAAAGCCGTCTCCATGAAGACGGTGCTCATCATAATGTTGTATTCATATTAGGATGTGTCCTCTATTTTGTATAGATTTGTCAGAAAAATAAATGCCTTTTGTTATACCAAGGTTGACACGCTCTCGTTATTTTCACCGCGCTGTTGGAAGCTCTGGTTGGAAGAAAACGTATTCTTCTCACTAATTACATGTTTATATGATTACGCCCTGAAGGTATCGTTTCTTTAAGGATTCCACTCAAACTCGTGGAGATTCCTAGTAGAATTCAGCAAAAAGAAATGTAAGGACACTGAGAAAAGCAATCGAGTACGGTGCAATGTTTCACCTAGTGTTCTATGAACATATTTCTCCCTGAATGAGACGTGTATCTGCAGTACAAACAACAACAGGCGAACTCCCCGCCAATATTTTGGTAAATAGCGGGGGAATGTGACTGGAGAAATTAACTCACTCTCAAATACCAATTCAAACGGATAGTTTTAAGCATGTTTTTAGGCTATACACTGTTTGTTAACAATTGTATCTTCTTCTTTTTTTTTTTTTACAAATAAAGGAGACTAAAACAAGCTCATATTTTTGCTTCTGCTGGGGTTTGAAATGTAACTAAGCTTGTGAGGCATTTATGAGTTTTATTCTTCAAGAATCAATGGGTGTATATTCTTATTTTAAAAGTCCAAAAATGGATGTAGCAATCGCAGTTTGGCCCTTTAAAGAAATAAAGGCACAGTTTCTCTTCAAATAAAACATGTGAGCGAATGTTGCTGTTTATTTTGGACAAATTGGTTCCAAACAAATCATTCGAACTCATGGAACGGTCAATCTCAAACTGTGAGAGTGTTCTGTTGCCACATGGTGGCGACATTTACCTCACTTGTAATTTATTGAGAGGAAAATGCACACGTCACAGTTTGATTTAAAAAAAGCTGATGTGGGTTATTCAGCATTCCTTTTGATGAATTTAGACTCAATTTGGAAATGTGATATTTGACAAAATGCTGAGAATGGATGTTTGGAACAGCTGGCTGATATTATGTACACCATTTTTCAAATAAATGAATTGATAAGCTACAATAATTATTTAAAATCTGCAGACAGATGCAAGCTGGCATATCTACACACATCTTCTCTCTCTATCACACACAAAGTCACACACACACACTGAGAACTCCCAGCACTCTCTTGTAGCCCCATCATCTTCTCCGGAAATTGCCTCTCAAGCACAGTCGGCGCCCCATTAGAAAAGAGGAGTGCCATGCTGTAACCTTTTTAAAAAGACATTAGTGATGCACCTGCTTCTCCCTCTCTTACACACACTCACGGACACACACTGTCTCCCTCTCCTACACACACTCACGTATACACACTGTCTCCCTCTCGCTCCTACACACACTGTCTCCCTCTCTCTCCTACACACACTCACGTATACACACTGTCTCCCTCTCTCTCCTACACACACTCACGGACACACACTGTCTCCCTCTCCTACACACACTCACGTATACACACTGTCTCCCTCTCGCTCCTACACACACTGTCTCCCTCTCTCTCCTACACAAACTCACGTATACACACTGTCTCCCTCTCTCTCCTACACACACTCACGTACACACACTGTCTCCCTCTCTCTCCTACACACACTCACGTACACACCGTCTCCCTCTCTCTCCTACACACACTCACGTACACACTGTCTCCCTCTCTCTCCTACACACACTCACGTACACACACTGTCTCCCTCTCTCTCTTACACACACTCACGTACACACTGTCTCCCTCTCTCTCCTACACACACTCACGTACACACACTGTCTCCCTCTCTCTCCTACACACACTCACGTACACACACCGTCTCCCTCTCTCTCCTACACACACTCACGTACACACTGTCTCCCTCTCTCTCCTACACACACTCACGTACACACACTGTCTCCCTCTCTCTCCTACACACACTCACGTACACACACTGTCTCCCTCTCGCTCCTACACACACTCACGTACACACACTGTCTCCCTCTCTCTCCTACACACACTCACGTACACACACTGTCTCCCTCTCTCGCCTACACACACTCACGTACACACACTGTCTCCCTCTCTCTCCTACACACACTCACGTATACACACTGTCTCCCTCTCCTCCTGTCCCTCTCTCACTCACTCACACACACTCCTATCTCCCTCTTTCTCTCCCCCCCTTTATCCCTCTCTCTCTCTACTCCTATCTACAGTTAGGGAAAAAAGTATTTGATCCCCTGCTGATTTTGTACATTTACCCACTGACAAAGAAATGATCAGTCTATAATTTTAATTTGAACAGTGAGAGACAGAATAACAACAACAAAAATCCAGAGAAACGCATGTTAAAAATATTATAAATTGATTTGTATTTTAATGAGGGAAACAAGTATTTGACCCCTCTGCAAAACATGACTTAGTACTTGGTGGCAAAACCCTTGTTGGCAATCACAGAGGTCAGACGTTTCTTGTAGTTGGACACCAGGTTTGCACACATTTCAGGAGGGATTTTGTCCCACTCCTCTTTGCAGATCTTCTCCAAGTCATTAAGGTTTCGAGGCTGACGTTTGGCAACTCGAACTTTCAACTCCCTCCACAGATTTTCTATGGGATTAAGGTCTGCAGACTGACTAGGCCACCCCAGGACCTTAATGTGCTTCTTCTTGAGCCACTCCTTTGTTGCCTTGGCTGTGTGTTTTGGATCATTGTCATGCTGGAATACCCATCCACGACCCATTTTCAATGCCCTGGCTGAGGGAAGGAAGTTCTCACCCAAGATTTGACGGTACATGGCCCCGTCCATCGTCCCTTTGATGCGGTGAAGTTATCCTGTCCCCTTAGCAGAAAAACACCCCCAAAGCATAATGTTTCCACCTCTATGTTTAACGGTGGGGATGGTGTTCTTGGGGTCATAGGCAGCATTCCTCCTCCTCCAAACACGGCGAGTTAAGTTGATGCCAAAGACCTCCATTTTGGTCTCATCTGACCACAACACTTTCACCCAGTTGTCCTCTGAATCATTCAGATGTTCATTGGCAAACTTCAGACAGGCATGTATATGTGCTTTCTTGAGCAGGGGGACCTTGTGGGCGCTGCAGGATTTCAGTCCTTCACGGCGTAGTGTGTTACCTATTGTTTTCTTGGTGACTGGTCCCAGCTGCCTTGAGATCATTGACAAGATCTTTCCGTGTAGTTCTGGGCTGATTCCTCACCATTCTCATGATCATTGCAACTCCACGAGGTGAGATCTTGCATGGAGCCCCAGGCCGAGGGAGATTGACAGTTCTTTTGTGTTTCTTCCATTTGCCAATAATCGCACCAACTGTTGTCACCTTCTCACCAAGCTGCTTGGCGATGGTCTTGTAGCCCATTCCAGCCTTGTGTAGATCTACAATCTAGTCCCTGACATCCTTGGAGAGCTCTTTGGTCTTGGCCATGGTTGAGAGTTTGGAATCTGATTGATTGATTACTTCTGTGGACTGTTGTCTTTTATGCAGGTAACAAACTGAGATTAGGAGCACTCCCTTTAAGAGTGTGCTCCTAATCTCAGCTCGTTACCTGTATAAAAGACACCTTGGAGCCAGAAATCTTTCTGATTGAGAGGGGGTCAAATACTTATTTCCCTCATTAAAATGCAAATCAATTTATAACATTTTTGACATGTGTTTTTCTGGATTTTTTTGTTGTTATTCTGTCTCTCACTGTTCAAATAAACCTACCATTACAATTATAGACTGATCATTTCTTTGTCAGTGGGCAAACATACAAAATCAGCAGGGGATCAACTACTTTTATCCCTCACTGTATGTCTCTCTCCCACCCTCCTCCCCCTCATCTCTCCCACCCTCCTCCCTCTCGCCTCTCCCACCCTCCTCTCGTCTCTCCCACCCTCCTCCCTCTCGCCTCTCCCACCCTCCTCCCCCTCGTCTCTCCCACCCTCCTCCCTCTCGCCTCTCCCACCCTCCTCCCCTCGTCTCTCCCACCCTCCTCCCCCTCGTCTCTCCCACCCTCCTCCCCCTCGTCTCTCCCACCCTCCTCCCCTCATCTCTCCCACCCTCCTCCCCCTCGTCTCTCCCACCCTCCTCCCCCTCGTCTCTCCCACCCTCCTCCCCCTCTTCATGTAGTTCTCTCCATCTAATTTACACTTGACACCAAATGGGCCAAAGCTGGTTGAATCAACACTGTTTCCATACCAGTTCAACCAAAACAATCTATGTGATAACGTTGAATCAACACTGTTTCCATACCAGTTCAACCAAAACAATCTATGCGATAACGTTGAATCAACATTGTTTACATACCAGTTCAACCAAAACAATCTATGTGATAATGTTGAATCAACACTGTTTCCATACCAGTTCAACCAAAACAATCTATGTGATAACGTTGAATCAACACTGTTTCCATACCAGTTCAACCAAAACCATTTTGAAACGTAAAGGCATTTCCTATTTATTTACACAACATTCAACCTAAATCCAATGACATGGTGAAATGTTTTGATTTCATGTTGAATTCACGTTAGTTGACAACTCAACCAAATGTAAATCAAAACTAGACGTTGAACATAGTGCACTACTATATACTGTATATAGCCCATTGTGGTCAAATGTAGTGCTCTGTGTAGGGAATAGGGTGCCATTTGGGAGGCAGTCATAGTTATCGGGTTGGCAAAGAAAAGCAGACGTGTCTACTCATCTAGCCCGTTTTATAAATGAGAGAGTGTGTGTGTGTATGAGTGTGTTCTGACTCCTGGTGCTATGGTGATGTCTCCTCCCTGACACACTCTGTATGCCTGGCACAATGCCTATGACCCTGGAGTCACAGTCTGTCTGGAGTCTGGACCACACACACACACACACACACACTTGACACTGTATACTATCTGGACCACCATGCAGCCAGGACCATTAGTATTCCTCTGCTAATGCTGTGTGTGTATGTGTGTGTGTGTGTGTGTGTGTGTTGATCAAGTCCAAATGCAAACCACCGAACCCCAGAATACAAAAGAGAGTCTACTATCTGTCTAGTAAATTACAAATATTGGTCTTTGCCTTGCTGCAGTCGCCTGATTACCAAATAGTCTGCCTCGGACGATTATGGAGCCATTAACCGTGTGTGAGAGAGAGAGAGGCAGGCAGAGAGAGCACAAGTTGGACACACTCTGGGCCAAGGTAAGTGGCACAGCTACCATTCCCCTTAGCAACCTAGTACAATGGTCATTATATGGAGTTGTACAGTAACTTCAATCCGACTGTCATTTAGCCTCTACGCACGTCGTTGTTGGACATCATTTGACTTTCCTCTTGTTCAGTGGAAATAAGCTTGAAGAAGAAGTCCACTGGGCCTTTTGGTTTTATGCATTTTCTACAGGAGCGTGTGAGCTAGGAGTGATGGAGGGCGTGCTCTTTCTTCAGGATGGGCGTCGGAGAAGTGAGAGGTTGCAGTTCAGAATCAGCCGGGAGATGACACGAGCGTTGGTTCATCCCAGAGCTTTCGGATCAGTGCTATCTGGGATCCTTGGAACGTCCTTACCGCCTAAACCATGCGAAACCGCGAAAGATAAATGAATTGGGGGGCGTTTCTCGCTGATATATTTTTTTATGAAAACATGGTTACTCTATGTGGTACGGACTCGAGATATCCGATCTGGGACAACGATGGAAGTGCGATGGACGGGTGAGCTTATCACTTATTATTATGAGCTATTAAGCCTGTCATCTCGTGCCGGGTGTTGCGACATTTAGGCTACAATTCACCAGTGGCTTAGTATCGAGTTTTATTTATATTTTTGTTGGTAGGCTATTCTAAACGAAATCTATACTGAACAAAAATATAAACGCAACATGCAACAATTTCAACGATTTTACTGAGTTACAGTTCATATAAGGAAATCAGTCAATTTAAATACATTCATTAGGCCCTAATTCATGGATTTCACATGACTGGGCAGAGGTGATTGTAGAACCAGGCCCAGCCAATCAGAATGAGTTTTTCCCCACAAAGGGGCATGATTACAGACAGAAATACTCCTCAATTTCATCAGCTGTCAGGGTGCCTGGTCTCAGATGATCATGCAGGTCAAGAAGCCAGATGTGGAGGTCCTGGGCTGGCGTGGTTACACGTGGTCTACGTTTGCGAGGCTGGTCGAGTGTACTGCCAATTTATCTAAACCGACGTTGGAGGCCACTTATGGTAGAGAAACATTAAATTATCTGGCAACAGCTCTGGTGGACATTCCTACAGTCAGCATGCCAATTGCATGCTCCCTCAAAATGTAGACATCTGTGGCATTGTGTTGTGTGACAAAACTGCACATTTAAGAGTGGCTGAGTATTGTCCCCAGCACAAGGTGCACCTGTGTAATGATCATGCTGTTTAATCAGTTTCTTGATATGCCACACCTGTCAGGTGGGTGGATTATCTTTTACTTCAGCTCATGAAACATGGGGACCAACACTTTACATGTTACATTTCTATTTTTGTCCAGTATAGATGAATAACACTGTTTATTGATGGAAGGAAGCAGTAATATGTTGATGAATAGACAGGTCCCAAAGACAGGTCCCATTAAAAATAAACATGCACTGTCAAAACTGTCAACAATATCACAGAATATTATTCTCTGGTGTTTTATTGGTTAGGCTATTTTGCTGTTCTTGGAATGTTATTTAATTTCTTTATTTTAGGAAGAATTAAAAGGGAAATCAGCAGTTGCTACATCAATTTATTTTACTTATAAAGTAATATGTACCAATTGATTCTTGAAGAATATAACCTAACTTATAAATAAATGCCTCATGAGCTTAGTTCAACTGTCGTACCCCATCAGAACCCAAAACATGATTAAAACTATCATTTTGACATCTTGCATGGTCAGTCCTTGCATCCAAAGCTATGTCAGTGAATTTGAGAGTGGTTGCATTTCTCCAGACCCCTCAGCTTTCTACAGAAACGGACGAGGAAAGAGCTTTGTTACTGTTTCTACTGCTGATGGCTGCTTTAAGGTATGTTACTTGAGGGGGATATTAACAGTGTGCAGTATAAGGCTGAAAGAATCAGTTCACTGCTATTCTGAGAATAGCTTACTATGTTCCACTTAGAGGAACTGGTCTACCGGATGTACAGTATCGACAAACAAAGAAACCCTAATACACAATCCTCTCACGTAGACGACAAAACAGGTGCTGCTATTAACAATGGTCAGAAGGTGTCTTTATGGAACAGTCATTACTGTGTATTTAGCCTTCAGTATACTTAGGTGTTACCTCTTCTACAAAATACCTCTTTCTTTGTCACTAAGTGACGCCAAAAACTATGAGGAACAAAAATACAATACATTTGCTACAGATTGATCACGTTGTCAATGGATCCCTAAAGTTCGAGAATAGTGACTCTGACTCCAGGATCAGTGGCTATAGGGCCTGGAGGAGAGCTGATGCTGTAGACAAACCGCAGCAACATATTGACAGCAGTGCTTTTGTTCCAACAGTAATGTAGAGGAGGAATGTCCTCCTTTAATGATGAGCTTGCTGTTCTCATAGCCTACCAGTAAACACCCTCTTTGCTAGTGTCTACCACATGAGAGAGAGAGAGTGGAAGAGAGGGAGAGAGAGAAAGAGTGCGAGCGAGAGGTAGAAAGCTATAAGCCAGGTAATGAGGGATATAGTGTCAGAATACTTGACGTGTCGGACTTGTTTTGGCACTTCCTGTCAATGACGATGAGAGGGGAAGTAGACAGACAGGAAGAAGGTTGGTGCGAGTTTTGACAGAGTGGGACTCTCTCTCATTTCCTCTATTCAAGGTGCAGGTTACACCATGTGATTGATGGGCTGGTAGAGAGAATATCAGTCAATCAAGATATAAACCTTAAATTCAACAGTAGTGGTAGAAAGAGTGTGTGTGAGAGGAGTAAACTCGATGTCTGTAAACCAGCCCCGAGTTCTCCACAGGGAGCTGTCCATGGTGCTGATACATTCAATCTCTCCCTCTCCTCTTCTACTCCCAGCTGTTGATTGACATCCACTGTCTCTAATTAGAAAGTGAGCGTGTGGTTGAGTCATGCTGACTGCCTTATTCGCAATGGGACAGGCAGAGAGAGGAGGTAGAGAGCAGGAGGGAGGGAGGCAGGAAGAGAGAAAAATAAAAGGGGGAGAGAGGACGAGAGAAAGAGGGTGGGAGAGGATGAGAGAGAACGAGAGAGAGAGAATGAGACAGGCAGGCAGGGAGAGAGCTACAGTAGGTTAAAAGCTTGTTTGATACCAGTTCACTTCAGGCACCGATTTCTGTCTTTCTTTGTGTACAGTGCATGTTATTGTCTGTTTTCTAATCCAACACTTTTCTTTCCCAGGCCACCATTTTCACATGTCTTCGGCCCCCTCCCTCCCTCCCTCTCATCTGTCATTCTACGAGTGAAGAATGAAGAAAAGGAGAGAATGATAGAGGGGAGAAGACAGGATGGAGGGAGGAGTTTATACCCGGTGCTCCCGTCTCGACCACGGGTATTCTTGGGTTGATAATACAGATGTCGATGTTATTGCTTGAGAATACGCGTAGCCGAGTGGAAGCTATTGCATCGACAATTGACCTATAATCATTCCAACAAAAATACTCTTATTTTTTATGGACGAGGTATATTCCCTTTCTATTTTTTTTCTCGCTTTATTGAAAAGATGGTGTTGGAAAGACAGGAAAGATAGGGGAAGGGTCAAAGGGCAGTGGGCCGGATTCAAAGCCATGCCGTCTCTGGCATGCATGCCATGTCAGCGGCTGCTGGACGACACAGGCCACTCACTTCCTATATACATTTTTCACCTATATAGTATAGCGCCCAATCAACTCCTTGACAAGTGTGTAGGGATAAAGAGGAACCTTGTATTTTCACCTGTGCTGGTCCCTGACAACACTACCACCCCCTGTGACTCCCCCCCCCCTCTCTCTCCCATCACTATTTACATAACCACATGCTACAACTGATGGGACTTTGACGTCTGCAGCGACAGCTAGAGACAGTAACACATGAAGACATGTTAAGGCTTTGCATCACAGTGGCTGACATACCATATCAGCACCAGATACTGTAGACTGATCTAGGACCAGCTTTCCCTCCCAAGGCTAAAACTAACCTTAGATCAGTGTCTAGGGACAACTTTAAGGACTACATTGTGGTGGCTGACATACCATATCAGCACCAGATACTGTAGACTGATCTAGGACCAGCTTTCCCTCCCAAGGCTAAAACTAACCCTAGATCAGTGTCTAGGGACAACTTTAAGGACTACATTGCGGTGGCTGACGTTTCAGCTCCAGATAGAAGTTGCCCTTAGGCACAGATCTAGGATCAATTCATCCTCCCCAAATCCTAACCTAAACCACTTCTGGTGAAGATGCCCAAATTGACCTGTGTCTAGAGGCAGCTTCACTCTACTCCGACATCCATCTCACCAAGGGATCTGGGGAATATTTTGGTAGCCTGGCCCCGGTTAAACTAGACTGAATTCTGCACTCACAATGAAACACTGTGTTCAGTCTGGTCTACCCAGGCTACTACATTGTCAAGGCTCTGGTGTATTCATTAGTGCACACTGTAGCAAAATGTTTTGAAACTCTAAACTTTTGTAACAAAAACAAGAGTTTCTTATTGGACAAGTTTAGGTATGTCCCTCAATGTTTCAGAGTGTTGGCTTTCGTTTGGTTCATAATAAATACACCCCCTAACAGATGAATGGTTGCAGATTGGCATTCTCTAGCGGTGTTGGGGAGAAATGGGTTGAAATACATTTTAGTACATTATTATTGTTGATCATGTATTTCCAATAAATCAACGTTAGGTTTCCTTGTATATTTAGTCATTTCATGGCATTGTTTTGTAATAATAATTTAACTTGCAGAGCTTTTCATTACAGTTCATCTCAAAGCGCATAAAAAAGCTCAACTAAATTAAAATTTAGATGGTAGAAATGGACATTGAATGTCTCCATTTGGCTTCAGATGAAAGGCTGGGAGTTGAGGCCGTTTGGATTGGAAAGGCAGTGTAGCTTCAGCAGACGGGGCATCGATGGTACAGCCAGAGAGAAACAAACCGGCCCGGAGCTCTTCATCAGTGCACCACATCTGCGCCTCTGATGGCCAGTTCCTCTATAGGACCCGCTCCTCCATTGCCAAACTTGTAGCACCCACCTGGGTGACGCCACGGCAGCTGAAAAGCGCACGAAAAACCACTCCATTTTGACAGTGGTTAAGAACAGTCCCAAGCCTTTTCTACAATCTCTACACACAGCATGCAGTACTGGTTGTCATTCTTCCTAACAGATGAAACAAAGCAGTGGCCACATTATTTGGTTCCAGACAGCCAGCTATAAGCCAAAAAGGTAGACTTTTTATCCCAATTCTGCAACTCGAGTTAATACCACGAGATGAAAGTGATCAAACGCCGCAAAAATATTTTAGCACAAAGCTACTGTACCTAACACCACTGTACCTAACACCACTGTACCTAACACCACTGTACCTAACACTACTGTACCTAACACCACTGTACCTAACACCACTGTACCTAACACCACTGTACCTAACACCACTGTACCTAACACTACTGTACCTAACACCACTGTACCTAACACCACTGTACCTAACACCACTGTACCTAACACCACTGTACCTAACACCACTGTACCTAACACCACTGTACCTAACACCACTGTACCTAACACCACTGTACCTAACACCACTGTACCTAACACCACTGTACCTAACACCACTGTACCTAACACTACTGTACCTAACACTACTGTACCTAACACCACTGTACCTAACACCATCAACTGTTTCTATGCCCTGTAAACATTCCTTACTAATTTGCATTGTGTTTAAATGCAGCAATTACATGCACATACATTACGCAACTTGTTGATGGTGGATGTGTAAAAGTTACTAAAATGGCAGGTTGTGTGAGCACAGCTCCAGGTGTCTAGAAACAAAATACTTGTTACCTTGGAAACGGTTGCCATGGCACCGTTGTGTGGGTTATTGGCAGCCTTGAGAACAGAGACTAGAGTGACACTTGACCTCACATGCTGAATGAGAGGAGAGATTGAGATAGGGATGGGGGGATAGAACAAACTGATAACCACTCATCATCGTGATCATAACTCATTGTCAATATCCACAGCTGAGAACCATGGGCAACGCACACAATCACACAAATGCACTGGGGCAACGCACACAATCACACAAATGCACTGGGGCAAACGCACACAATCACACAAATGCACTGGGGCAACGCACACAATCACACAAATGCACTGGGGCAACGCACACAATCACACAAATGCACTGGGGCAACGCACACAATCACACAAATGCACTGGGGCAAACACACACAATCACACAAATGCACTGGGGCAACGCACACAATCACACAAATGCACTGGGGCAACGCACACAATCACACAAATGCACTGGGGCAAACACACACAATCACACAAATGCACTGGGGCAAACACACACAAATGCACTGGGGCAAACACACACAAATGCACTGGGGCAAACACACACAATCACACAAATGCACTGGGGCAAACACACACAATCACACAAATGCACTGGGGCAAACACACACAATCACACAAATGCACTGGGGCAAACACACAAATGCACTGGGGCAAACACACACAATCACACAAATGCACTGGGGCAAACACACACAAATGCACTGGGGCAAACACACACAAATGCACTGGGGCAAACACACACAATCACACAAATGCACTGGGGCAAACATACACCCACGGTGCTCACATCTGAGTTATGACGAGGAAAATGTTCAGGTTTTAGTGGTAAACTGTACAGTTTGGCGGTTTCCTCTAGCTAGCCTACTGTCAGGAAATGAAACAGCATGTCTCTCCAGTAGAAACATGCTCTATATAGCTGGTTAACTCTCAGACCGTCGACACAGACACATTCATTGTGGATGTCAAAATACAACACTTTTTAATTTGTCACATTGAAAATAAAAATCATTACAATATTACAAAGGGCAACCAACTGCAAATCATTGGCAATTTTCTTATCATTTGAAAAACTAAAATAATCAAATGAATAATACTAATTTGGACCTACTGTTTATGTACCATCCGACCTCTCCCTTTTAGTACATTTTCTCTAACAAAGGAATGGTGCAACATGTCTTCAGGGAGATACCGTAACCATTTTCACATTAAGAAAACGGACCTGGGATATTCATAGAAAATATTTCAGAAACCACTTGAGAGTTTAGACTGTTCCAGAAAGCAGGATCAATGACTTAGCCAGCTAACAGTCCCAACAAAATCCAACTTGAAATCGTCATGGTATAATTGACTTGACAACCAACAACAACCCATACTCAAGTTTAGCTTTCTAAATATAAAATAAAGATATATTTAACTGCATATCAAAGTTAGCTGGCTAACTTAACAATCCTGCTTTCTGGTACACCCCACTAGGTTACTCTGCATAAACACACTCAGAGTTACACTGAATACACCCCAATGGAATGACCCAACACTATGGTATTGCTGTACACTGTGGTATTGTGTATCTCTGTACACAGGGGAGAGTAAAAACTAATTGTGGAAAAACAAAAACTAACCCAAGAGCAGCAACTACCTGTATAATCCTACCAGTAAGCTAGGAGCCATGACAACTGACCGCTAAAATGAAGTCTGTATGAATTAAAACGGTGAGTAGGGGAATAGGTTGACTTAACCAGAGTCATATATACCTCTAAGGTCACATCCCACATGGAACCCTATTCCCTATATTGTGCATTATTTTCCACCCGAGCCCTACGGGAGCAGGTCAAAAGTAGTGCCCTACATAGGGAATGGGGTGCCATTTGGGGCGTAACCTATATAGGGCCCTGGACTGAACTATGGCTACTCAAGACAGTCTCGGTGGACGCCAGGTCACTAGTGTGGGAGATGTGCGGTGAGGTAAAGGTCAGAGGTTGCTTACCAGGCTGACTACATTGTAGGCATCTGCCAGATCTCACAACGTCTGGATAGTTGGTTCACATATCAGCTAACCACATGACACAGCAATATGATGCCCAACAGCAGTTGATGACGTGGCAACTATTGGTTGATGCAATGCGACGTCTGCAATGTAGTCGGCCTGGAACGGGACCATCATCTTGAGCTGAAGACTGGCAGTGATTGGTGAGAAACAGACGAGCGCCACCTCTAAATCAGCTTCCTGTTCCAACGTGAGGTCTTCCGCCCCGGTGAGCCTGGGCTACTGATTGGCTGCTTCACAAGCGTCTATCCAATCACTGTACACGTCCACAGGCTCTGACAGATCTTTGAGAGTAAGGTAAGGACATGTAACTTATATACACACTCAACCTAGAAAATGTTAGCAACAGGAGATTGGAGTAAATGTGACTGGCATGCAACTGTCTAGTCATTGGTGTATTTATATTTGAGCCATTTATCAGATGCTCTTATCCAGAGCAACTTACAGTCTAACTGTGCTGTTAGCATTCCTGATGTTTAAATACCTATAAAACAATCTTATCATAATAGCCAATCCCATTGGAATTGGGCATTACATCCTTAGGAAATGACACTTGCTGCAGCCTTATTGATTACATATCAACTAGTACGGTTACATGCACACAATAATGTGATTATTGTGGATAGTCAGATTAATATAATAGTTTGATTAAAAACTGCCTATATGCCCACACGTCTTGTCTCAAGAAAATGTCAAATGTTTAATACCCCCAAACACCAAGTTAGTCATACCTCATTTCAAAGTAGGCCATTATCACTGTCAATGGTGAATGGTAATTCTTCACGTTTTACTGGTGAAATGTTCAGACTGCCTGTCAATCATTTGATCTCAATCAGTTTCATGGGAATATGAATTGAGATCTTCTTGAATTACTGTTTTGTGACCAAATGGAAGCAGATGGTGTTAAAATATGAACATTTCTTGTTATTTTGCATCAAAGCGTTGCCTGCGGCGTGCACACTGTTGAGTCTTGGTAAAAAAAGAGGACTACTCAGCTTCAGATAAGAAACGACAGAAGAGGTGTTTCTGGTGTAACATTACAGGCCTGGTAAAGCAGACTATATGCCATTATATTCGGATCTGCTATGTAAAACACGAATTACACATTGCGATCCTGCGAGACATTGACTTCGCTTTGTTCTAACGTTACTAAACGAGCACCATTGTGAGAAGTGATAATCTTCCATTTGTAATAAGGGTTGAGAAGGACTATTAGTTGTCGGCTACATCTAGAGTGATTTTGAGCACCTAGAATCTTGGTGCTGAAAGGACAGCAGTGGTCCTCGTGTCGTTCTGGGGCCCGTAGAGTTATGACCATCGTGACGGAGACGCTGTGAATGTGGATCCTAGAATCTTGGTGCTGAAAGGACAGCAGTGGTCCTCGTGTCGTTCTGGGGCCCGTAGAGTTATGACCATCGTGACGGAGACGCTGTGAATGTGGATCCTAGAATCTTGGTGCTGAAAGGACAGCAGTGGTCCTGGGGCCCGTGTCGTTCTGGGGCCCGTAGAGTTATGACCATCGTGACGGAGACGCTGTGAATGTGGATCCTAGAATCTTGGTGCTGAAAGGACAGCAGTGGTCCTCGTGTCGTTCTGGGGCCCGTAGAGTTATGACCATCGTGACGGAGACGCTGTGAATGTGGATCCTAGAATCTTGGTGCTGAAAGGACAGCAGTGGTCCTCGTGTGTTCTGGGGCCCGTTATGACCATCTGGGGCCCGCTAGAGTTATGACCATTATGACCATCGTGGAGACGCTGTGAATGTGGATCCTAGAATCTTGGTGCTGAAAGGACAGCAGTGGTCCTCGTGTCGTTCTGGGGCCCGTAGAGTTATGACCATCGTGACGGAGACGCTGTGAATGTGGATCCTAGAATCTTGGTGCTGAAAGGACAGCAGTGGTCCTCGTGTCGTTCTGGGGCCCGTAGAGTTATGACCATCGTGACGGAGACGCTGTGAATGTGGATCCTAGAATCTTGGTGCTGAAAGGACAGCAGTGGTCCTCGTGTCGTTCTGGGGCCCGTAGAGTTATGACCATCGTGACGGACACGTTGTGAATGTGGATCCTAGAATCTTGGTGCTGAAAGGACAGCAGTGGTCCTCGTGTCGTTCTGGGGCCCGTAGAGTTATGACCATCGTGACGGACACGTTGTGAATGTGGATCCTAGAATCTTGGTGCTGAAAGGACAGCAGTGGTCCTCGTGTCGTTCTGGGGCCCGTAGAGTTATGACCATCGTGACGGACACGTTGTGAATGTGGATCCTAGAATCTTGGTGCTGAAAGGACAGCAGTGGTCCTCGTGTCGTTCTGGGGCCCGTAGAGTTATGACCATCGTGACGGAGACGTTGTGAATGTGGATCCTAGCTCTCGTTGGTGTCGTGGTAAAGGTCCATGCGGTGGATCAGTTTGTCTGCATACGCAATAGAGGGGGGCACGTTTCTGTAAGCGAAGCACTCAGTAGGTCGAGTTCAAGTGCATTGTATAAGACTGTTTTGAGGACAGCCGTTTTAGCGAACCCTGGTCACGTTTTTGTCACGTCGGATTTGTCCTCTCAAAGTGGTCACGCCTCCGACCGACGGGCCTCTACACACACGCCTACAGATCATCCTTCGTGCCACCGCCAGAGAGAAAAACAAACAGTAATACCACCATTTAGGCTACCTACCTATAGGCTGCTATAGACTACATATTGATTTAGTTTGTCATTCTATCGTTTATGGGACTTGTGGTCATTATAAATAAATCATATTTAGGCCTATCAGAATTCATTTGACCAGGCAGCCCCGTGTTCTCAATTTGAAAAATGTGAGGGAGATCCGCAAAAAAAGTATTAACATACTAACTTGAAATAAATATGATTATTTTTGTATTATTACTTAGAATTAAATTACGAAACAAAATATGCCTTATTAGGCTATGCAATCATTCTACAGTGCCTTGGAATTCCCGTTTAGAAAGATGAGTTTGGCTGGTCTTTGGTTTGAGGATCATGCGGTGAGCTATGTCTGCTAAAGCCTAGTCTGTTAATTTAACTTATACTCCCATGCCCTAATCACAGTCTGCACACATCTATTTTGTAACAATATCTTGGAATAAAATATAATATATTTGAAAATGATAGTTTCCCAAATGAAAATAGTTTACAAATGCAAATAGGCCATACTTCCGTAGTGACTAGTTCAGTTGTGCTGAATATTTACAGTTGCTAGACAACTTTAGTACTGTTCCAAACTTAAACTTTCCTTTTTGTTTTTAAATAGGCTGTATAGAAATCACAACGTCTCCGGTGCTGCAGCATGCGCTCAGGTGTTCTCTGCTCTGTTGTGGTATTAACAAAAGATTCTGATCGTCTCCGGTGCTGCAGCATGCGCTCAGGTGTTCTCTGCTCTGTTGTGGTATTAACAAAAGATTCTGATCGTCTCCGGTGCTGCAGCATGCGCTCAGGTGTTCTCTGCTCTGTTGTGGTATTAACAAAAGATTCTGATCGTCTCTGGTGCTGCAGCATGCGCTCAGGTGTTCTCTGCTCTGTTGTGGTATTAACAAAAGATTCTGATCGTCTCTCGGTGCAAAAGATTCTGATGTCTCCGGTGCCATGCGCTCAGGTGTTCTCTGCTCTGTTGTGGTATTAACAAAAGATTCTGATCGTCTCCGGTGCTGCAGCATCAGGTGTTCTCTGCTCTGTTGTGGTATTAACAAAAAAGATTCTGATCGTCTCTCTGCTCTGTTGCTGCAGCATGCGCTCAGGTGTTCTCTGCTCTGTTGTGGTATTAACAAAAGATTCTGATCGTCTCTGGTGCTGCAGCATGCGCTCAGGTGTTCTCTGCTCTGTTGTGGTATTAACAAAAGATTCTGATCGTCTCCGGTGCTGCAGCATGCGCTCAGGTGTTCTCTGCTCTGTTGTGGTATTAACAAAGATTCTGATCGTCTCGGTGCTGCAGCATGCGCTCAGGTGTTCTCTGCTCTGTTGTGGTATTAACAAAAGATTCTGATCGTCTCCGGTGCTGCAGCATGCGCTCAGGTGTTCTCTGCTCTGTTGTGGTATTAACAAAAGATTCTGATCGTCTCCGGTGCTGCAGCATGCGCTCAGGTGTTCTCTGCTCTGTTGTGGTATTAACAAAAGATTCTGATCGTCTCCGGTGCTGCAGCATGCACTCAGGTGTTCTCTGCTCTGTTGTGGTATTAACAAAAGTCTCCAGTTATGTAAAATGATGTAGAATTTCATGAAATGTTTGTAAAAGCCAATTTGGTCTCATACCAAAATAAGAGATTCACGCAGTGCTTTTATTATAATGGATATCTTTTCACCCTCCTTGTCCGTGGAGGTCTGTGAATCCACCACCGTCGGGCTACTTTGTCATGTACAAAGTGAAGAACAGTTTTTATAAAAACTGCATATGGGGCGGCAGGTAGCCTCGTGGTTAAAGCGTTGGACTAGTAACCGAAAGGTTGCAAGATCGAATCCCCGAGCTGACAAACATTTGTCGTTCTGCAGTTTAATATCAAATTATTAGTGTGCATGTAAACATACTCAATGTGATTATGAGAACAATAGCTGTTGTGTGAGTTCAATAGACTTCAAAGGATACAGGTAATGGGGGTTTGGAACTCCTCCAGGCAAACTGTGCATGATATTATCCCAGTATTTCTGGTCCTTTCCCTGTTGGCAATACAAGAAAATCAAAAGTTTAAACAAAGTATTAATAAATAGTTGCATCATTAAAATGTCAGAGCTACAGCCTGAGGTGCAGTACCTCCTAGAGAACTACACTAAAATATATAACATTACACACAAGTATGTGGATATCCCTTTGAATTAGTAGATTTGGCTATTTCAGCCACACCCGTCACTGACAGGTGTATAAAATTGAGCACACAGCCATGCAATCTCCATAGACAAACAGTGGCAGTAAAATGGCCTTACTGAAGAACTCAGTGACTTTAAAGATGGCACCGTCATAGGATTCCACCTTTCCAACAAGTCAGTTTGTCCAAATTCTGCCCTGCATGAACTGCCCTGGTCAACTGAAAGTGCTGTTAATGTGAAGTGGAAACATCTAGGAGCAACAACAGCTCTGCCGCAAAGTGGTAGGTCACACAAGTTCACAGAACGGGACCACAGAGTGCTGAAGCGCGTAAAACCCATCTGTCCTCGGTTGCAACACTCACTACAGAGTCCCAAACTGCCTCTTGAAGCAACGTCAGCACAATAACTGTTCGTCGGGAGCTTCATGAAATGTTTCCATTGCCGAGCAGCTGCACAGAAGCCTAAGATCACCATGCACAATGCCAAGTGTCGGCTGGAGTGGTGTAAAGCACGCCGCAATTGGGACTCTGGAGCAGTGGAAACACGTTCTCTGGAGTGATGAATCATGCTTCACCGTCTGCAGTCCAACAGGCTAATCTGGGTTTCGTCGATGCCAGGAGAACGCTACCTGCCCCAATGCATAGTGCTAACTGTAAAGTTCGGTGGAGGAGGAATAATAGTCTGGGGCTGTTTTTCCATGGTTTGTGCTAGGCCCCTTAGTTCCAGTGAAGGGAAATCTTAATGCTACAGAATACAATGACATTCTAGACGATTCTGTGCTTCCAACTTTGTGGCAACAGTTTAGGGAAGGCCCTTTCCTGTTTCAGCATGACAATGCCCCCGTGCACAAAGTGAGGTCCATACCTAAATGGTCTGTCGAGATCGTTGTGGAAGAACTTCACTGGCCTGCACAAAGCCCTGACCTCAACCCCATCGAACACCTTTAGGATTATTTGGAAAGCCGAGCAAGCCAGGCCACACAGCAATGCTCCAACATCTAGTGGAAAGCCTTTTCAAAAGAGTGTAGGCAGAAAAGGAGTGGACCAACTCCATATTAATGCCCATTGACTTTGGAATGTGATGTACAACAAGCAGGTGTCCACATACTTATGGTCATGTAGTGTGCTTTTGACCAGGGCACATAGGGTTCTGGTCAAAGTACGTATGGAATAGGGTGCCATTTGAGAGGTAACGCCTGTGTATGCTATCCTTGATGCAGTAAAACATTTAAAACATTGAACAATGAAGCTTTATGCAACATATTTTTGAGTGCTAACCCATTACACCTCTTCCTTTACTGAATTTGCAGGTTTTACGCACCAGTCAAACCTTTGGAAGAGCGCGATGGTTCTCTTTTGATATGCCATTTGGGAGATAGCCATACTGTACTTTATTTATTTTTCTTTAGGGAACAGATCAGCTTTAATATTGCAGATTGATGGAAGCTACAATCTATGTATACACACACACACACTACTAGAGGTCGACCGATTAATAGGTATGGCCGATTTCAAGTTTTCATGATAAAAATGGGTAATCTGGATTAATGGATGACGATTATGGCCAATTACATTGCACTGCACGAGGAAACGTGGCAGGCTGATCACCTGATACGCGAGTGCAGCAAGTAGCCAAGGTGAGTTGCTAGCTAGTATTAAACTTCTTATAAAAACAATCAATCTTCACATAACCACTAGTTAACCTAGTAATATCATCAACCATGTGTAGTTTACTAGCTTGCCCTGCGTTGCAAATAATCAATGCGGTGCCTGTTAATTTATCATCGAATCACAGCCTACTTCGCCAAACGGGGGATGATTTAACAAAAGCGCACTCACAAAAAAAGCACAATCGTTGCACGAATGTACCTAACCATAAACATCAATGCCTTTCTTAAAATCAATACACAGAAGTATATATATTTTTAAACCTGCATATTTAGTTTTTTTTTTAAATTATGTTAGCAGGTAATATTAACTAGGGAAATTGTGTCACTTCTCTTGTGTTCATTGCACTCAGAGTCAAGGTATATGCAACTGTTTGGGCCACCTGGCTCGTTGCGAAATAATTTGCAAGAATTTTACACAATTATGACATAACATTGAAGGTTGTGCAATGTAACAGCAATATTAAGACTTATGGTTGCCACCCGTCTGATAAAATATGGAACGCTTCGTATTTCACTGAAATAAACGTTTTGTTTTCGAAATTATAGTTTCCAGATTTGACCATATTAATGACCAAAGACTAGTATTTCTGTGTTTATTATACTATAATTAAGTTTATGATTTGATACTTGATAGAGCAGTCTGACTGAGCTGTGGTAGGCAGCATCAGGCTCGTAAGCATTCATTCAGCACTTTACTGCGTTTGCCAGCAGCTCTTAGCAATACTTGAATCACAGCGCTGTTTATGACTTCAAGCCTATCCAATCCTGAGATTAGGCTGGCAATACTAATGTGCCTATTAGAACATACAATAGACAAAGGTATATGAAATACAAATGGTATAGAGAGAAATAGTTGACACGTTATAATTCCTAATAATAACTACAACCTAAAACTTCTTAACTGGGAATATTGAAGAACTGGGAATATTGAACCACCAACTTTCATATGTTCTGAGCAACGAACTTAAACGTTAGCTTTTTACATGGCACATATTGCACTTTTACTTTCTTCTCCAACACTGTGTTTTTGTATTATTTAAACCAAATTGAACATGTTTCATTATTTATTTGAGACTAAATTGATTTTATTTATGCATTATATTAAGTTAAAATAAAAGTGTTCACTGTTCATTCAGTATCGTTGTAATTGTCATTATTACAAATACATTAAAAAAATAATAATAAATAATATATATATATATTTTTAAGCGGCCGATTAATCGGTATCGGCTTTTTTGGGTCCTCCAATTATTGGTATTGAAAAATTATAAAATCGGTCGACCTCTACATGGTACCAATCAAAAGTTTGGACACCTACTCATTCCAGGGTTTTTTCTTTATTTTTCATATTTTCTACATTGTATAATAATAGTGAAGACATCAAAACTATGAAATAACACATGGAATCATGTAGTACCCCAAAAAAGTGTTTGAAAAATCTCATATATTTTGATTTGTTTAAGTGCCAAGAGTGTGCAAAACATCAACGCAAAGTGTGGCTACTTTGAAGAATCTAAAATATATTTTGATTTGTTCACTTTTTTGGCTACCACATGATTCCATGTGTTATTTCATAGTTTTGATGTCATCACTGTTATTCTACAATGTAGAAAATTGTAAAAATAAAGAAAAGTATGCATATATAAACTCAGCAACAAACAAAAAAACATCCCCTTTTCAGGACCCTGCCTTTCAAAGGTAATTCGTAAAAAAACAAATAACTTCACAGAACTTCATTGTAATGGGTTTAAACACTGTTTCCCATGCTTGTTCAATGAACCATAAACAATTAATGAACATGCAGCTGTGGAACGATCATTAAGACACTAACAGCTTACAGAAGGTAGGCAATTAAGGTCACAGTTAGGTAAACTTAGGACACTAAAAGAGGCCCTTCTACCGACTCTGAAAAAAACCAAAGAAAGATGCCCAGGGTCCCTGCTCATCTGCGTGAATGTGCCTTAGGCATGATGCAAGGAGGCATGAGGACTGCAGATGTGGCCAGGGCAATAAATTGCAATGTCTGTACTGTGAGACACCTAAGACAGCGCTACAGGGAGACAGGACAGACAGCTGATCGTCCTCGCAGTGGCAGACCACGTGTAACAACACCTGCACAGGATCAGTACAGCCGAACATCACACCTGCAGGACAGGTACAGGATGGCAACAACAACTGCCCGAGTTACACCAGGAACGCACAATCCCTCCATCAGTGCTCAGACTGTCCGCAATAGGCTGAGAGAGGCTGGAATGAGGGCTTGTAGGCCTGTTGTAAGGCAGGTCCTCACCAGACATCACTGGCAACAATGTCACCTATGGGCACAAACCCACCGTCGCTGGACCAGACAGGACTGGCAAAAACTGCTCTTCAGTGACGAGTCACAGTTTTGTCTCACCAGGGGTGATGGTCGGATTCGCATTTATCATTGAAGGAATGAGCGTTACACCGAGGCCTGTACTCTGGAGCGGGATCGATTTGGAGGAGGGGGGTCCGCCATGGTCTGGGACGGAATGTCACAGCATCATCTGGTGCAGTCCATGAGGGGGAGATGCACTGCAGTACTTAATGCAGCTGGTGGCCATACCAGATACTGACTGGACACATTATTCCATTTATGTTAGTCACATGTCTGTGGAACTTGTTCATTTCTCAGAACAAGACTAGACTGATGAGTTTCAGAAGAAAGTTCTTTGTTTCTAGCCATTTTGAGCCTGTAATTGAACCCACAAATACTGATGCTCCAGATACTCAATAAGTTTAAAGAAGGCCGGTTATATTGCTTTTTTAATCAGGACAACAGTTTTCAGCTGTGCTAACATAAAAGGGTTTTCCAATGATCAATAAGCCTTTAAAAATTATAAAAACTTGGATTAGCTAACACAACGTGCCATTGGAGTGATGGTTGCTGATAATGGGCCTCTGTACACCTATGTAGATATTCTATTTTTAAAAAATCAGACGTTTACAAAACATCAATTTGATGTTATTTTAAATGACAAAAAAAATGTTTTTCCTTAAAAAACAAGAACATTTCTAAGTGACCCCAAACTTCTGAACGGGAGTATATATACACTTAATATACTGTACTTTGTTACTTACATTTTCACATCACATGACTTTTCGTGATTGCAGAACGGACAGGTGAATTGAGTGTCCAAATTTCCAGTAAGCTTCTTCTTTGGGGGGGGCTTTCTCTTGGACTTGCGGCGACCCATATTAGGTAGTCTTCACGTGTACCGTAACGTTAGCTAGATAGTTGGCTAAACTCTGTGGAGCAAATGTACATCAAAAACAAATAATGCAATTTTGTAACGGAATGGATCGCAGTCGTTCAATCAACTCAACGTTTAGTAAACTGTAAATTAACAATATAATCCTGCTAGCTAGCTAGGTGCATGTAGCTAGCTAGTTTAGCTACTACAACAACAACGTGTGTTGTTGTCATAAACTCAGTCAACTCTCCAACATCTTTCCTTGCCGATGGTATAGTATCATGAAACCGAATGGTTCGTTATTAATAATGGAAAGAACAACATTATATATAATCAATCTAGCTTATATTATATCATTTTTCCATTAAACCATGTATTTGTTTAGCTACCTTTCCTAAGACCACACTCCGGCTTTTTAGTGATGAAATCAAGCAAGGAGAACCGGAAGTTCTTCTTCTTCTTTAAAGTTACGGCAAACTACACCTATTGGTGTATTGCCGCCACCTAATGTACGGAGTATTGAAACAAAACACACAAACAGTCCCACTGAGTCCCCAGAAATGCCCAGGCACACACACAAAGATGCCTATTTTCTCCGATTTCCTCTCCGTTTGTGCTGTGTAGTTGAAAACCAAAGTAATAAATGCTATAAAGTCCACCTTAATATGCTAAATGTCATGATCCCTCTGTTAACACGGAACATATTGTTTCTACTACTACAATCACTTTTTCAACTTCACTCCTTCCACTCGTCTCAATGCCTCCAGATACATTCTGGATAGCCCTTTTCTTGCCCATACGTCTCATTCACCCTAACAGGACACTTCAGAAATTCGGGTGCATGTTCACCACCACATTTGCAGCATTTAGGCTCAGCTGGCATAGAACACACCTCCCGTCCACATAAACTTGACACATGGCCAAATAATTTATATTTATCACACTGCATATGTTTGGGCATGAAGGCTTTTGCAGGAAATCCTATATAACTCAAATACACGTGAGAAGGGAGAGACTCTTCATAAATAAACACAATAGAATGGCTGGATGAAGTGGGTTTCTGCACCCCATCCTTCAATGCGGGTCCGTTGTTGTGCACCAACCACTTGACCCAATTCTTCATGTATATCCTTTGCATTTACTTCTAGCGCCACCCCAGAGATAACACCATTGATAACACTCATCGACGCCACCTCATCCAACGCATCCACAATTTTAATAGAGACTTCAAACGGATCTCCCAGGAAACAACCTCGAGCCAAAACCCCTATTCCAACCAAAAATATCAGAACTAGATTTGGATTTACTAGGTTCCACTACCACTTTACTTCTCTTATTTCCTTTTGCATTCGTCACTGTAATCAAATGATTCTCATCTCCACTCGACACGCCATCTGATTCAAACAGAACATCTGCTTCCGCCATTTTTCCTCCTGAGATCGCCTTCAGAACCGGATGTTAACATGAACAACTGTCGTCATCTTCTTCTTTGTCTTCTTTAAGTTTTATTGGCGAATCGCAACCAACTGATAAGTGCATACACATACACCAACTGTACAGGTGTGTGAATCCTTTCACGACCTATATATTCTCTTAACTAACCCTGCATTTCTAATACAATAAAATGATTCCCTACAAACCTCACTAATCCCATCATCCCCATCCAACCTCTCTGACCCTGTTAAACAACCCCTCTTTCTACATCATGCGTTTCACAAAATAATGTAACGACCCTGGGTTTATAAGCGCGGAAATCAACTCTGCGGTTTGAGCATGCTTTTGCGTCACAGTCGATAGCGCGCCCAACCTCGGGCTAGAAGGTCGATGGTTCGAGACCTGCTCCCTGCTGTTTCATTAAATTCATTACAATAATAATACATGTTCAACCGTTTTAACAACTGTCCACTGATTGGTGGAAACGTTGCAAATATCCCGCGAGTTTTAAATTGATTGACAGCTCTAAAGCACTGGTCGACGTTCGTCTTCGAAGTCCACTCAACTAAAAGTCCATCGTGAAAACAGATGCTCGACGGTGAAAAAAGTCAAGGTAGCTAAAGTGGTTTAAAATAAGAGTTCATTCTAGCACACAGCATGTATGAACTGAGAAAGGGTGCTTACAAAAATAGCGACTGCATGAAGGTAGCTCAGACTTGCAGAGATAAGATAGCTAGATGGCCCTGACTAATAAACTAATTTAGCTGGCTAACTATCGAAGTTACTATAGCCTCTGCACTGGGCTGCAGCAGTGGTCCATTATTTGCTAGCGATGTCATTGTCCTTATAAAGCTGGTGAAAACGAGCTCCGTTCACAAGTTAATGGCTGTTTTGCATATCCAACAGACCTCAACTATCATTAGCTGTCAAGACTTCACCCTAGCTAGGCTAATCCTAACCAAGAGCTGAAAGGCAGGGGAAAAGGTGGGAAGGCCTACTGTCTGTAATTTAGCGCTTCCATTCAACATTTTCATGACAACTTCTCCCGCTGCCCACAGATGTCAGTGGTTCAGATGGTGAAAATCGTGGGTCTGGGAGCTGTGGCCCTCATTCTCAGTGTGGAGTGGTTGGGCTGGCTCTTCTGTCGCCTCTGGCCCCGGAAAATATCCAGAGGGCCCCTGAAAGAAGTCTTCTTTTTCCCTACAGAGGTCGCCTGCACGGAGCGTCTCTTCACTCCTAACTCACCATTGTAAGTAATAGAATGTGTTCCAAATGGCACCTTTTACCAGGGCCCTGTAGTGGCCCAGTAGTGCATACTAGTGCCCTAGGGTACCACTTGGGATGCCAGTACAGTCAACATTAACTACTCACCGTCATATTCATTAATAATTTATCTATCCAATGTCTCTAAGAATGTGGCGGTTTTTGATAGCCTTTATGTTGATTTGAGATGTTTTGCTATGGGATAGGAATAATGACTCAATGAGTGACTACTATACAGTAGATACACCTTCCACAGTAACTCCTTTCCTCTCCCTCTTATCCTCCTCTCCTCTGCCCCCCATCATCTTCCCCTCCTCTCCCCATCCCCCCCCCCAGCCCCTGCCCCTGTCCTTTACCCCACAACATCAACACCTCCTTCACCCGTCTCCTGGTCCACATCCTGTCTGCCTCCTCCTCCTTGGACCTGTGTGTGTTCGCCTTCACCAACCTGGACCTGAGCCGGGCCGTGCTGGCCCTCCACACCAGGGGCATCCCCATCCGTATCCTCACTGACATGGACTACACCCTCATCACCGGCTCCCAGATAGGGGCCATCCGCAGAGCAGGTAGGCTGATGGCAGAGGCCCAATCCTAAAGCAGTTATTGGAACCTACCACCTAGCTATGTACAATCCCCCTATCCTCTGACATCACTCATCTGCAAATCAGGTTGGGCCAGGGGTTCCCAAAGTTTCTCACTCAGGCTCCCCTTCCAGCATTGGGGGACATCCCACGCGCCATGTCTATTTCTATGGGAACAAGCACTGTTCATGACACACTGTTCACACCCCTCTTGTTGACGGGGAGAAAATGTTGCAGGTTTGTTTGTTTTCTGCAATTATATACATTTTGCCTTCTCTAATATGTATTCATGTCATTTTTGTGTGACTCAAACATTACAACAAAATCTATGGGCTAAAAAATCTAGTTAAAAAAACATTAGCTGACATGGGCTAGTTGTTCTGGACATTTCTGAGTTATAAATAGCTCTCTAAGGTATGCAATGACTAACATGACATGAGGAAAACTTGGGGGGGGGTAATGCAGAGTCTGAAGTCACATGATTTTATTGATCAATCAATTCAGTCAATAAAATTATTGCTGGAGAGTTATAACTAGATCCCAGAGTGGTTCCTGGTTCATGGTTATAGCCTAATCATAATTCGTGTGATTTACAATGTGGTTTTATCAAGCTGCTCTGCACTCCAACTTCTTCAGTGTAGTCAGTTACACACTGTCCATGCTCATAATGCATAGAGAGTGTTTGCATCTCAAATGGCACCCTATTCCCTATATAGTACACTACTTTTTGGTCAGAACTAGTGTAGGGCTGCAAGATGTGGGCAGAAAAGCTAATTGTGAATAAAACAGGTTTTTAACCAAACACTGTGATTGCTATTTGACATGTGATATAGATCAAACTCTTGGGCGGACTGTTGGAATCATAGAAATAGAATGATTTACATTAAGAATAAAAGTGGAAAGCAAAATGTTCTTGTTTGGAACAATCGGTTGACTTCATTTGACTTAACAGAACAGCATGTGAACTAGGTGAATCTAACGGCGAGGAGGAGGAACTGCACCGCTTGAGTGACGGGGCGGAGCTTGGTGTGTGTGGGAAGCAGCCGCAAGAGGAGACAAATCACAGAGTAAACTATAAAAACAAACACTACACAAGACTGAGATGCAAAAAATATTGCATGCGACATGGATCTCTTGCGATATGGAAATATTTCGATGTGAATTCGATGAATTGGGCAGACTTACTATATAGAGAATAGGAACGCATTCAGAACTCCATTTAGGAGAATAGGAACGCCATTTGGAACACAGTCAGAGGGGTGATAGAATATGTTGCAAGTGGGCTCTGGCCCTAGTGGGCTTGTCAGCACAAGCACAGACGAGTAAGAAACCTGTGGATTTGTACATGGAATTTAGACTTGGGAGCACCAATGCAGCTCTGATAAATACATTGAATAGCACATGGTTACATCTGTATTGTGCTTTCAAGTCCCATGTGCTCAGGCTGTGGTTAGGCTACATTTGTATCATTTGAGGGGCGAGCATCACAAGCAAAGTCATGTTGTATCAATTTACTTCGCCTGCGAGAACCATTAGCACAGGCAAGTCTGACAGGCAAGTGCTGTATCAAAGCCTCTGCCATAGAAACCAATGGAGCATGGCTTTGTGTCTGTGGTTGCACAACTTTCACCTACACAATGCAGAAAAACCACTCGTCTCTAGCTCAACCCATTCAAAACTAAAGACATATTTTACCGGAGCTACACTGAACAAAAATAGAAACGCATCATGCAACAATTTCAAAGATTTTACTGAGTTACAGTTCATATAAGGAAATCAGTTAACTGAAATAAATTAGGCCCTAATTTCACATGACTGGGAAAACAGATATGTATATGTTGGTCACAGGTACCTTAAAGAAAGGTAGGGGCATAGATAAAATAAAATGTCAGTATCTGGTGTGACCACCATTTGCCTCATGCAGTGCGACACATCTCCTTCACATAGAGTTGATCAGTCTATTGATTGTGGCCTGTGGAATGTTGTCCCACGCCTCTTCAATGGCTGTGCGAAGTTGCTGGATATTAACGGGAACTGGAACACGCTGTCGTACACGTTGATACAGAGCATCCCAAACATGCTCAATAAGTGACACGTCTGGTGAGTATGCAGGCCATGGAAGAACTGGGAAATGTTCCGTATCCAGGAATTGTGTACAGATCCTTGTGACATGGGGCCGTGCATTATCATGCTGAAACATGAGGTGTTGGTGGCAGATGAATGGCACAAAAATGTGCCTCAGTATCTCTGTGCCTTCAAAGTGCCATCAATAAAATGCAATTGTGTTCGTTGTATGTAGCTTATGACTGTCCATACCACAACCCCAGCGCCATCATGGGACACTCTGTTCACAATGTTGACATCAGCAAACCGCTCGCCCACACAACGCCATACAGGCTTTCTGCCATCTGCCCCGTACAGTTGAAACCGGGATTCATCCATGAAGAGCACACTTCTCCAGCGTGCCAGTGGCCATCGAAGGTGAGCATTTGCCCACTGAAGTTGGTTACGACGCCAAACTGTAGTCAGGTCAAGACCCTGGTGAGGACGATGAGCACACAGATGAGCTTCCCTGAGATGGTTTCTGACTATTTTTAAAGAAATTCTTTGGTTGTGCAAACCCACAGTTTCATCAGTTGTCAGGGTGACTGGTCTCAGACGATCCCACAGGTGAAGAAGCTGGATGTGGGGAGGTCCAGGGCTGGCATAGTTACACTTAGTTTTCTGTTGTCCGGCTGGTTGGACGTACTGCCAAATTCTCTAAAACGATGTTAATGGCGGCTTATGGTAGAGAAATAAACATTACATTCTCTGGCAACAGCTCTGGTGGACATTCCTGCAGTCAGCATGCCAATTGCACGCTCCCTCAACTTGAGACATCTGTGGCATTGTGTTGTGACAAAACTGAACATTTTAGAGTGGCCTTTTATTGTTCTCAGCACAAGGTGCACCTGTGTAATGATTATCATCTTCCTGATATGTCGTGCCTGTCAGATGGATGGTTTATCTTAGCAAAGGAGAAGTGCTCACTAACAGGAATGTAAACAAATTTGTGCCACACATTTTTGGGAAATAAGCTTTTTGTGCTTATGAAAAATATCTAGGCTCTTTTATTTCAGCTCACGAAACATGGGACCAACACTTTACATGTTGCGTTTATATTTTTGTTTAGTATACATATTCTATTTCTAGCACGGATTTGCGGGACGCTCTTAAAGGGTTAAATACAGTGCTTGACTTGGGCAGGAGCTGAGTACTGGTACCTCAAATGTTCTACTGCTTGAGCTCACGTTCCCCTTTATAGAATATATGTTCAAAGTATTGTGGCGCTCCTCCACCTAAATAGAAACAGTACCGGCATGCAAAATGAGTACCTGAACCTATTTCAGTCCAAGTCAAGCACTGGGTACACACAAATGAATCATCTTTATTAAGGAACTATGAAAATAGTTCAAAATAAACCCTATTTAATTTTTTAAAAATACAGTTTGGATCAGTTAGATTAACTGGGACATTTTAGATGTGCTGCAAAATTATTTATCCCATCAAGGTGAGCCACATTTATTTATTTTTTTAAGAAGAAAAAAAAAGGTTGGGAACCACATCCTTAGACAGACAAATGATGAATGGCACAAGCTGTCTGTCTGTCTCTCTATTTGGAATCTCTGTGAGGTCCAACTCTGTGGGAGGTGTGACTCCACCACAATGCACCACAACTGTGACTGTATTCATAACATAGCATGGCCTCTCTCATCCTGTGTATTCCCCTTCCATTCCCCAGGCATCTGTGTGAGGTGTGACTCCACCACAATGCACCACAACTGTGACTGTATTCATAACATAGCATGGCCCCTCTCATCCTGTGTATTCCCCTTCCATTCCCCAGGCATCTGTGTGAGGTGTGACTCCACCACAATGCACCACAACTGTGACTGTATTCATAACATAGCATGGCCCCTCTCATCCTGTGTATTCCCCTTCCATTCCCCAGGCATCTGTGTGAGGTGTGACTCCACCACAATGCACCACAACTGTGACTGTATTCATAACATAGCATGGCCCCTCTCATCCTGTGTATTCCCCTTCCATTCCCCAGGCATCTGTGTGAGGTGTGACTCCACCTCAATGCACCACAACTGTAACTGTATTCATAGCATAGCATGGCCCCTCTCATCCTGTGTATTCCCCTTCCATTCCCCAGGCATCTGTGTGAGGTGTGACTCTGGCGCCGTCCACATGCACCACAAGTTCGCCGTGGTGGACGGCCGGCGCCTAATCACCGGCTCCCTGAACTGGACGCTGACAGCCATCCAGAGCAACAAGGAGAACATCCTGGTCACGGAGGAACCGGACCTAGTCCTGCCCTTCATCACTGAGTTCCAGAGGCTCTGGGATGTCAATGACCCGGCTAGGAGACACCTGTTGTCCATCGCTGAGAAACCTGCTAGTTTAGTACTATAGAGAGACAGAGAAACATGGCTGAAATGTTTGTATGGTCAGTAGCTGGTGGTTACTTTTGGTTTACCAACTGGTACGGTGATTATGTAGAATGTTTTATTATATTTTCCATTTGTGAGAAACCTGCTAGTTTAGTATTATGGATAGAAAGGTGTATGGTCCTTATCTGGGACAAACCTGTCCAAATAAAAACAGTATTTATATAAGTGTAGTGTGGTACATTAGGATTGGGCAGTACTGGTCAAGTACATGATGTATAATTTGGGTAGTTTGCTATCTAGTAGTTTTATATTTTTCTCAATCTCAGATAAACCTGCTCATCCACATCTTATCAGAGAAACCCGCTTTCTTCGTCATGTAGATAGACTGAGAGAAACATGGCTTTCATCTGTAGTTTCCTACTTCAGTAGAAGTCATATATTTTTGACAGATCAATCGCTGCTTTAGACTGGTGTGGGGATGATGTAGAATGGGTAGTTTGATATTTTGTACTTTAAAGTTTTTTTAATAGTTTTACATTGTTTACATTGAGGTATTTTGTTATTGTACACAATGTTGTATATATTTTAATACAAAGTCATTTGAATTGTTGTTTTTTTGTTTAATGTTATATTGGATAACTAAAAGATAGGAATTTGTTTTGTATGTTAAATGCTATATTTAAAATAAGATTTGATTACAGTATTTTGATAAAGATAGAAATAGTGAGAATACTTCATGTTAACTCAGTCCATCCTATGGCTTATCATTAAGAACCAGACAACTATGCCTAGTCAGAACAATTGCACTGAGAGATAAGTGGTGCATTGCAGTCACGCAGAAGATATTTGTAATGCTTCTCAGAGCACACAGCTCAAATTAAAAATCCACTCTACTGCAATATGGCAGGCCTCCTGCATCTCAATCCCCCAGAATCTGTGTCCCAAATGACAAATTATTCCCTATATAGTGCACTACTTTTGACCAAAGGATCAAAAGTAGTGCACTAAATGAGTAGGGTGCCATTTGGCCTTGTGCCCAGGATCTATAGCGTACTTCCTTTTCTCATGCAGGAAGGAGCATTATTTATATGATCAGTCAGAGCCCTGGGTGGTAAAGGCCAGTCAGCTAGACCATACCTTTCATATTGCTCTGTGTCAGCTAGACCATACCTTTCATATTGCTCTGTGTCAGCTAGACCATACCTTTCATATTGCTCTGTGTCAGCTAGACCATACCTTTCATATTGCTCTGTGTCAGCTAGACTGTACCTTTCATATTGCTCTGTGTCAGCTAGACTGTACCTTTCATATTGCTCTGTGTCAGCTAGACTGTACCTTTCATATTGCTCTGTGTCAGCTAGACTGTACCTTTCATATTGCTCTGTGTCAGCTAGACTGTACCTTTCATATTGCTCTGTGTCAGCTAGACCGTACCTTTCATATTGCTCTGTGTCAGCTAGACCGTACCTTTCATATTGCTCTGTGTCAGCAAGACTGTACCTTTCATATTGCTCTGTGTCAGCTAGACCGTACCTTTCATATTGCTCTGTGTCAGCTAGACCGTACCTTTCATATTGCTCTGTGTCAGCTAGACCATACCTTTCATATTGCTCTGTGTCAGCTAGACCATACCTTTCATATTGCTCTGTGTCAGCTAGACCATACCTTTCATATTGCTCTGTGTCAGCTAGACCGTACCTTTCATATTGCTCTGTGTCAGCTAGACCATACCTTTCATATTGCTCTGTGTCAGCTAGACCATACCTTTCATATTGCTCTGTGTCATTGCTCTGTGTCATGCTAGACCATACCTTTCATATTGCTCTGTGTCAGCTAGACCATACCTTTCATATTGCTCTGTGTCAGCTAGACCATACCTTTCATATTGCTCTGTGTCAGCTAGACCATACCTTTCATATTGTTGTGTCAGCTAGACCGTACCTTTCATATTGCTCTGTGTCAGCTAGACCGTACCTTTCATATTGCTGTGTCAGCTAGACCATACCTTTCATATTGCTCTGTGTCAGCTAGACCATACCTTTCATATTGCTCTGTGTCAGCTAGACCATACCTTTCATATTGCTCTGTGTCAGCTAGACCATACCTTTCATATTGCTCTGTGTCAGCTAGACTGTACCTTTCATATTGCTCTGTGTCAGCTAGACCATACCTTTCATACCTTTCATATTGCTCTGTGTCAGCTAGACCGTACCTTTCATATTGCTCTGTGTCAGCTAGACCGTACCTTTCATATTGCTCTGTGTCAGCTAGACTGTACCTTTCATATTGCTCTGTGTCAGCTAGACCGTACCTTTCATATTGCTCTGTGTCAGCTAGACTGTACCTTTCATATTGCTCTGTGTCAGCTAGACCATACCTTTCATATTGCTCTGTGTCAGCTAGACCATACCTTTCATATTGCTCTGTGTCAGCTAGACTGTACCTTTCATATTGCTCTGTGTCAGCTAGACCAGTACCTTTCATATTGCTCTGTGTCAGCTAGACCGTACCTTTCATATTGCTCTGTGTCAGCTAGACTGTACCTTTCATATTGCTCTGTGTCAGCTAGACCATACCTTTCATATTGCTCTGTGTCAGCTAGACTGTACCTTTCATATTGCTCTGTGTCAGCTAGACTGTACCTTTCATATTGCTCTGTGTCAGCTAGACTGTACCTTTCATATTGCTGTGTCAGCTAGACTGTACCTTTCATATTGCTGTGTCAGCTAGACCGTACCTTTCATATTGCTGTGTCAGCTAGACCATACCTTTCATATTGCTCTGCGTCAGCTAGACTGTACCTTTCATATTGCTGTGTCAGCTAGACCATACCTTTCATATTGCTCTGTGTCAGCTAGACCATACCTTTCATATTGCTGTGTCAGCTAGACCATACCTTTCATATTGCTGTGTCAGCTAGACCATACCTTTCATATTGCTCTGTGTCAGCTAGACCATACCTTTCATATTGCTCTGTGTCAGCTAGACTGTACCTTTCATATTGCTGTGTGTCAGCTAGACCATACCTTTCATATTGCTCTGTGTCAGCTAGACCATACCTTTCATATTGCTCTGTGTCAGCTAGACCATACCTTTCATATTGCTCTGTGTCAGCTAGACTGTACAGTATGCTAGACTGCCTTCATCACTTTGCTGTGGGGATGGATATTCAGAAGGCTGAATGAAGAATGATGCAGCATTCAGGTGCTAGTTGGAACTTCTCAGTAATACATAAGGCCCTATTCAATCAAAACCGTAATGTGGGTTGGGTATCCTCCATGATAAGATAGAAATACATTCCCACGGTTTAGTTAGTGGTATAAATATATCAACATGTGTCTAATACACAGGGTTGCACCATTCTGGTAACTTTCCCCAAATTCCCCGGTTTTAAGGAAATCCTGGTGGGAGTTTTCCAGGATTTCTTATTCCCTTCTAATTCCAGGAATTTCCAACCAGGATTTGTGGAAAACCGGGGAATTTTGGTAAAGACACTGGCATTTTGAAACCCTACTCATATGCCTACATAGCACACTATCGCTGATACTAAAGCTGATTGGGTTTGTCTTTTAACTACGCTGATCCTTGTATGTATTCTCATCTATATCGATTTAATATTTAGTAATATAGGCCTACAATATTTGGGTAACTGTTGTAGAGGAAAAGGTGGATAATCTTGTATTTGTTTGCCTGGTTGACTACATTTCCTCAGAACTGTAACAATGTAAACTTTGTTGAACGAGAGGGAGAGAAAATAAGAACTAACAATACATCAAAAAAGCAACAATGTTGAAATGCACAACGCGCACCCCTGTGCGCACGGCACTCGTTAACTATCTTTGAAGTTCAGCAAACGGGCAACACTACATACAGAGGTTGTGTGAACGTGGATTCATCGCTGTTCTCTGGGTCGGTCTGTCGGTGACACTGGGTTAATATAGGGAAACTTCCGCAGCCTTCCATATCACAAACATCTACGGAGGAGCGAGCATGAGATCCGGGAGTACGGTACAGTAGGCGAGAGGAAAGAAAGACATCGAGTTGGAACGGGAGGAGGGAGTGGACGAAAAAACGATTCGCACACTGGATTTGAGGTAAAGAGCCGACAGTATTTTCAGGAGCGTTTCTTATGAGGATTTGAGTTTTGGTTATTTTCTTATTTGTCATGTTGTACAGCAATGAGATATTGGCCATATGGAAGCCCGGAGATGCATCCCTTTCATGATTGTCAAACTCAAAAGTTATGGGTGTTTTTAATATTTTTCGCAAAAGGCTACAATCAGTTTAGACTAGGACCGCTCGTGTGGTTTTGGGACAGCTGTTGCCTTCTCTATGTAAAAAGCTTTCAGCAAGTGCCTACAACCAGTATTCTCATTATGTTGTATGCTTTAGGCCTACTATATCAAAGTAGAGTAGACTAGGCCTATTTGTACAGATCTATTACCGTCAACTAAATAAATTGATCAAATAAAGACAGCTGTTGGCCAACTTGAATTGGGAATTTATTGCCTTACTGTTGACTTTTTGAGCAGGCAGTTCAACGGTTTACATTTGTATATTAGTCTTATAGTCTATTGGCCGTACATTCATGAGATTGTAATGTTTGCGTCCCAAATGGCACTCCCTAGTGCACAACTTGAAATAGGGTGCCATTCGGGATATACATTTGGAACAGGGTGCCATTCCGCATATACATTTGGAACAGGGTGCCATTCCGCAGACAACCATAAATGGTTTGGGTCATCATATCCGGTTGGGAGGAATTAAAAGCGTCCCACCCATCACCTCAAACAAGTGACCTCATTTACCGTTTCCATCCACATAAATAAACAAACACACCCCGGCTATGTGGTTCTGCACTCTAGACTAGGGAAAGTAGTATTTTTTTTAGATATGCCCTATGTACAGTGAGTGGAATGTTGCATCATGTTCTGATTCCTTCCTGCCTTCTACCACCACTGTGACTCAAGTCCTTCTTCCTCTGGGTCACGTACACCTTGTCACATAGAACAATGATTCCAGCCTCCGGTTGGAACATACTGAAATAGACTTGTAATGTTCCCAACTGTTAATAGTGGAATATGTCATTTTTACTTAATATACCTCCATTTTAAAGGGAAATGTGTAATATCTTTGCTTTTGACAGTCCCTTTTGAAGGAGGGGAATATACCTGTGTGGTTTTATGATTGATAAAAAGGCCTACATTGAAATTGAATGCGTTGATATGGGTCAATTCTCCCCATAAAAGCCACAAACATAGATGCCAACATGACCAACATGAATGCAGTCAGAATTGAGATCTAAGTGCTATTTTGGCAACAGTAACATGCACTGGTTTCTTCTAGTCGTGTTACTGTATTCAGTGTGTGTGTCTGTTAGGTCTCTGTAATGTTTTTGTTGGCCAGATTAGTTTTTATGGCCCTGGATGGTTTGTGCTGAGCTGGTTGCCAAGGAAACGCTCTTAATCAGGCAAAGAGCACTGCTCAGCTCAGTGTCCCTCATATGCTCAGTGTCCCTCATGCTCCAGGCCAGAGAGAGAGAGAGATGGAGGAGAGCTAGAGAGAGAAGAAGTGGACATTCTGGGGTCATTTCCATGTAAAAGGACCCATGAGCATCAACATGTGAAGTTTATAGGAGCATGTCAAATTGGGTTCCGAATCCGTCTATATTTTTGAGGAGTTGAGGCATATACACGGCCGTGAGGACACCGAGGTCCGGATCTTTATGGGAAATGTTTTTTGGAATTCAGTCGGCGTCTTTACTTACTGTTGAGAGTTAGAATAATATAATACAAGAAGTGCAATTTCCAAACTTGGTTGCTGCAGATTTCCTTTTTCCCCTCACTGACAGTCACTCAATTAACTCATGTTTGTAGAACAAAATGTAGATTGGTAAATTAGTCTAGTTAGTCTAGCCAGCTATCTAAACTTGTCGTAATCATGGCCGAATTACCGACCGGGCTCCTGACCTCCAGGGGGCAACCATTGATTTTGTTAGTCACTTTCACTACTTTCATATTAACCTTGCACAAGTCGTGGCAAAAAAAGGAATGGTGGAATTGCAGACAATTTGCTTTAAAACAGTGACAAATGTATCTCCACCCCATAGCAAAATTTTTTAGAATTGCAGGAAATGTTCTGTAAAATTACACAAAAAAAGATGGTTCTGTAAAGCAAACATATTTGTTTACCTTTTGTTAACAAAATACTTTTTTTTGCTAACAGATCCCTCAGTATGTAATAAATGATGTTTTTTTTAAATTCCGGTGCTGAGTTAATGTGTAGCAGCTAATTGTATGGCTAATAGGCTGTGTTTGTAGATCGAATGCGGTGAAGGAAGCTACAGTGAAGCACGATAATGGAACTCGTCACAGTATCTCTGTGCATTCAAATTGCCATCAATAAAATGCAATTGTGTTCATTGTCCGTAGCTTATGCCTGTCCGTATCATAATGGGCGGCAGGTAGCCTAGTGGTTAGAGCATTGGACTAGTAACCGAAAGGTTGCAAGATCGAATCCCCAAGCTGACAAGGTAAAAATCTGTCGTTCTGCCCCTGAACAAGACCGTTAACCCACTGTTCCTAGGCCGTCATTGAAGTAAGAATTTGTTCTTAACTGACTTGCTTGGTAAAATAAAATGGCACTCTGTTTACAACGTTGAGATCAGCAAACTGCTCGCCCACACAACGCCATACATGTCGTCTTCGGTTGTAAGGCCGGTTGGATGTACTGACAAATTCTCAGAGTACGTTGGAGGTGGCTTATGGTAGAAAAATTAACATTCAATTCTCTGGCAACACATCTGGTGGACATTCCTGCAGTCAGCATGCCGATTGCACGCCCCCTCAACTTGAGACATCTGTGGCATTGTGTTGTGACACCACTGCACATTTTAGTGACCTTTTAAGGTAATGATCATGCCATTTTAATCAGCTTTTTGATATGCCATGGATTATCTTGGCAAAGGAGACATGCTCACGAACAGGGATGTAAACATATTTGTGCACTACATTTGAGAGAAATAAGCTTTTTGTGTGTTTGAACAATTTTATTGGATCATTTATTTCAGGGACCAACACTACATTTTGCGTTTAGATTTTCGTTCAGTTTGTAAACTCGTTCAGTTTGTAAACTTTGTGAAGTTTAAGAAACATTTTCCTTTGCCTTAATTCCGTTACCAAAAACCAACATATCTTTAAGATATTTTCTAACGTCTCTCCCTCATTAGGAGGGAGGATAATGAATGTTCACAAAAGTAACAAGTGAAGGTATAGCCATCAATTAGTGTTTTTACTTATAGCAATTTTGTTTGTGAAACTCAATTCCATCACCAAATCTGGAATTGGCTACAATGGGGGAAATCCTAGTATTCACAAACTACAGTTGGGCTCACAAGTTTGCACAGCAGAGTACAGTAAAGAAAAGTAGAGTTTGGTACGGTGAAGAAATAGAGTAGATCAGACTAGAGTTGAGTAGACTAATGTGCTGTACTTTACTCTTCTGCTGAACTCTACTCTACTGGTCTGCTGTGCTTTACTTTGATGTCCAAACTTGTGAAACATAGGCGTCTGTGATTGGTTCTGATTTGGTCCAGACCAACCAAATTTGCTGTTTGGGGACAGAACCCATTAAAATAATAGCCAGTGTGTAGAATAATACCCAAGGAGGATATTTCATATTTATACCTAAGATACATCACCATGAATGGCTTTCATTCACGATGCAGGAAAATAGAGAGGGCTAGCGAGAGTTATGGAGGGAACCTGCTGACTCACAACATTGTCGTAAATTCACCCTGATCATCACATAGTTCGGTCCAATGACTGATCAAATATTGAATAGTTTTATAAGTACAGTTGATGTCAGAAGTTTACATGCACCTTAGCCGAATGCATTTAAACTCAGTTTTTCACCATTTCTGACATACAAATTCTGTCTTAGGTCAGTTAGGATCACCACTTTATTTTAAGAATGTGAAATGTCAGAATAATAGTAGAGAGAATGATTTATTTCAGCTTTTATTTCTTTCATCACATTCCCAGTGGGTCAAAAGTTGACATGCACTCAATTAGTATTTGGTGGCATTGCCTTTAAATAGTTTCACTTGGGTCAAATGTTTCAGGTATCCTTCCACAAGCTTCCCACAATAAGTTGGGTGAATTTTGGCCCATTCCTCCTGACAGAGCTGGTGTAACTGAGTCAGGTTTGTAGGCCTCCTTGCTCGCACACACTTTTTCAGTTCTGCCCACAAATGTTCTATAGGATTGAGGTCAGGGCTTTGTGATGGCCACTCCAATAACTTGACTTTCTTGTCCTTAAGCCATTTTGCCACAACTTTGGAAGAATGCTTGGGGTCATTGTCCATTTGGAAGACTCATTTGTGACCAAGCTTTAACTTCCTGACTGATGTCTTGAGATGTTGCTTCAATATATCCACATGACTGTCTTTCCTCATGATGCCATCTATTTTATGAAGTGCACCAGTCCCTCCTGCAGCAAAGCACCCCCACAACATGATGCGGCCACCCCCGTGCTTCACGATTGGGATGGTGTTTTCAGGTTGCAAGCCTCCCCCTTTTTCCTCCAAACATAACGATGGTAATTATGGCCAAACAGTTCTATTTTTGTTTTATCAGACCAGAGGACATTTCTCCAAAAAGTACAATCTTTGTCCCCATAGTCTGGCTTTTTATGGCGGTTTTGGAGCAGTGGCTTTTTCCTTGCTGAGTGGCCTTTCAGGTTATGTCGATATTGGACTCGATTTACTGTGCATATAGATACTTTTGTACGTGTTTCCTCCAACATCTTCACAAGGTCCTTTGCTGCTGTTCTGGGATTGATTTGCACTTTTCGCACCAAAGTACATTCATCTCTAGGAGACAGACTACATCTCCTTCCTGAGCGGCCTGACGGCTGCGGGGTCCCATGGTGTTTATATTTGCGTACCATTGTTTGTATAGATGAATGTGGTACCTTCAAGCATTTGGAAATTGCGCCCAAGGATGAACCAGACTTGTGGATGCCTACAATTTTTTTCTGAGGTGTTGGCTGATTTCTTTTGATTTTCCCATGATGTCAAGCAAAGAGGCACTGAGTTTGAAGGTAGTCCTTGAAATTAGAGGTGACCAATTAATCGGGATGGCCGATTTAATTAGGGCCGATTTCAAGTTTTCATAACAATCGGAAATCGTATTTTTGGGCGCCGATTTACATTTTTTATTTATTTTTATACCTTTTTTAAAAACTAGGCGAGTCAGTTAAGAACACATTCTTACTTTCAATGATGGCCCAGGAACGGTGGGTTAACTGCCTCGTTCAGGAGCAGAACGACAGATTTTCACCTTGTCAGCTCGGGGGATCCAATCTTGCAACCTTACAGTTAACTCGTCCAACGCAATAACGAACTGCCTCTTGCTTATTGCCTGTTACACAAATGCAGTAAGCCAAGGTAAGTTGCTGGCTAGCATTAAACTTATCTTATAAAAAACAATCAATCATAATCACCAGTTAACTACACATGGTGGTTGATATTACTAGATATTATCTAGCGTGTCCTGCGTTGCATATAATGTGACTGAGCATACAAGTATCTGACTGAATGGTGGTAGGCAGAAGCAGGCGCGTAAACATTCATTCAAACAGCACTTTCGTGCATTTTGCCAGCAGTTTTTCGTTGTGCGTCAAGCATTGCGCTGTTTATGACTTCAAGCCTATCAACTCCCGAGATGAGGCTGGTGTAACCGAAGTGAAATGGCTAGCTAGTTAGCACGCGCTAATAGCGTTTCAAACGTCACTCGCTCTGAGCCTTCTAGTAATTGTTTCCCTTGCTCATGGGTAATGCTGCTTCGAGGGTGGCTGTTGTCGTTGTGTTCCTGGTTCGAGCCCAGGGAGGAGCGAGGAGAGGGACGGAAGCTATACTGTTACACTGGCAATACTAAAGTGCCTATAAGAACATCCCAATAGTCAAAGGTTAATGAAATACAAATGGTATAGAGGGAAATAGTCCTATAATAACTACAACCTAAAACTTCTTACCTGGGAATATTGAAGACTCATATTAAAAGGAACCACCAGCTTTCATATGTTCTCATGTTCTGAGCAAGGAACTGAAACGTTAGCTTTCTTACATAGCACATATTGCACTTTTACTTTCTTCTCCAACACTTTGTTTTTGCATTATTTAAACCAAATTGAACATGTTTCATTATTTACTTGAGGCTAATTTGATTTTATTGATGTATTATATGAAGTTAAAATAAGTGTTCATTCTGTATTGTTGTAATTGTCATTATTACAAATAAATTAATTAAAAAATCGTCTGACTAATCGGTATCGTTTTTTTTGCTCCTCCAATAATCGGTATCGGCGTTGAAAAATGATAATCGGTCGACCTCTACTTGAAATGCATCCACACGTAGACCCCAATTGACTCAAATTATGTCAATTAGCCTGTTAGAAGCTTCTAAAGCCTTGACATAATTTTCTGAGGCACAGTCAACTTAGTGTATGTAAACTTCTGACCTACTGGAATTGTGATACAGTGAATTATAAATGAAATATTCTGTCTATAAACAATTGTTGGGAAAATTGCTTGTCATGCACAAAGTAGATGTCCTAACCGACTTGCCAAAACTATAGTTTGTTAACAAGAAATTTGTGGTGGTTGAAAAACAAGTTTTAATTACTCCAACCTAAGTGTATGTAAACTTCTGTCTTCAACTGTATGTGGGCGAGGTGAGGCCTAAACAATATGACCATTTGAAATTGCACAACTCAATTGGCCTCTGGGCCACCATAATCATAATGTTCTTTAACTGGTCGTTCGTTACAGGACCGTTTCCGTGGAGTTAAACGTTATAACAGTGTGTGTCGTGCTGAACGCACCCCTGGTCAAGGAGTTGCACTGCTTCAACTGTTTCCTCCTCTCCGCTCCTAGATGGCGCTGGCGAGTGACCCCGGTGCCGGCCAGCAGCAGACCCAGGCCCAGAAGGATGCCGCGGACCAGAACTTTGACTACATGTTCAAGCTGCTGATCATCGGCAACAGCAGCGTGGGGAAGACCAGCTTACTCTTCCGCTACGCTGATGACTCCTTTACCTCTGCCTTCGTCTCCACCGTGGGCATCGACTTCAAGGTTAAGACGGTCTACCGCAACCAGAAGAGGGTCAAGCTACAGATCTGGGTAAGATGGGGTTTCATTTTGATTCATTAGGATCCCCGTTAGCCGACGCCAATAGCGACAGCTAGTCTTACTGGAAAAAGACAATACTTTACAAAATATATACATTTAAAAACATGAACATGTAGTGTGTGTGCATCTGTCAGTTCCACAGACATGTCAGTACATACACACAACAAGTAGGGCACATGTCAGTACATACACAGTACATGTACTGACCAGTAGGGCACATGTCAGTACATACACACAACCAGTAGGGCACATGTCAGGACATGCACACAACCAGTAGGGCACATGGGGGAGAGGCGGTTTTGTTTTTTGAAACCAGGTTTGCTGTTCATTTGCGCTATATGAGAGAGGAGTTCCATGCACTCTTGACTCTGTATAATACTGTACGTTTTCTTGAATTTATTCTGGACCTTGGGACTGTGAAAAGACCCCTGGTGGTATGTGTGTGTGTGTGTGTGTGTGTGTCAGTGTTGTGTGTAAGCTGACTAGGCAAACGTTTTGGAATTTCCAACACAATCATTGTTCTTATAAAAACACTGATGCAGTCAGTCTCTCCTCAACTCTTAGCCAAGAGAGACTGGCTGTATCGTATTTCTATTAGCCCTCTGACTACAATGACAAGCAAGACGTACCGCTCTGTTCTGAGCCAGCTGCAGTTTAACTAGATCTTTCTTTGCAGCACTCGACCACATGACTGGACAATAATCAAGATAAGATAAAACTAGAGACTGCGGGACTTGCTTTGTGGAGTGTGGTGTCAAAAAAGCAGAGTGTCTCTTTATTACTGACAGACCTCCACATCTTTACTACCATTGGATCTAGATGTTTTGACCATGACAGTTTACAATCTAAGGTAGCGCCAAGTAATGTTGTCTCTTCAACTTGTTCAACAGCCACACCATGCATTACCAGATTCAGCTGAGGTCTAGGACTTAGGGAAGGATTTGTACCAAATACGATGCTCTTAGTTTTAGAGATGTTCAGGACCAGTTTATTACTGGCTATCCATTCCAAAACTGACTGCCACTCTATAAGGCTTTCTGTGACTCTATTAGCTGTGGTTGCTGACATGTACAGTGAGGGGAAAAGTATTTGATCCCCTGCTGATTTTGTACGTTTGCCCACTGACAAAGAAATGATCAGTCTATAATTTTAATGGTAGGTTTATTTGAACAGTGAGAGACAGAATAACAACAAACAAATCCAGACAAATGCAGATCAAAAATGTTATACATTGATTTGCATTTTAATGAGGGAAATAAGTATTTGACCCCTCTGCAAAACCCTTGTTGGCAATCAGAGGTCAGACGTTTCTTGTAGTTGGCCACCAGGTTTGCACACATCTCAGGAAGGATTTTGTCCCACTCCTCTCCAAACTTCAGACGGGCATGTACATGTGCTTTCTTGAGCAGGGGGACCTTGTGGGCGCTGCAGGATTTCAGTCCTTCACGGCGTAGTGTTACCAATTGTTTTCTTGGTGACTATGGTCCCAGCTGCCTTGAGATCATTGACAAGATCCTCCTGTGTAGTTCTGGGTTGATTCCTCACTGTTCTCATGATCATTGCAACTCCACGAGGTGAGCTCTTGCATGGAGCCCCAGGCCGAGGGAGATTGACAGTTCTTTTGTGTTTCTTCCATTTGCCAATAATTGCACCAACTGTTACCACCTTCTCGCCAAGCTGCTTGGCGATGGTCTTGTAGCCCATTCCAGCCTTGTGTAGGTCTACAACCTTGTCCCTGACATCCTTGGAGAGCTCTTTGGTCTTGGCCATGGTTGAGAGTTTGGAATCTGATTGATGGATTACTTCTGTGGACAGGTGTCTTTTATACAAGTAACAAGATGAGATTAGGAGCACTCCCTTTAAGAGTGTCAAACTTGAGGGGGTGTCAAACTTGAGGGAGGGTGTGTGTGCAGATCCTTGTTCACATTCTTGCTTGTTAATGGGCCTTTTTTCCTGCTATGTTCGCCTGGCTTGTTTTACCAGACAACTCAGAACAAGGGAGGAAGGAGAGGAAGTTTTTGCTAATAATAACATTCATTCTCAGATTATTATTTTTTTACCCTTAAATTCCAGCAGGCTGCTCTCTTTGATGGTATGCTGAGTGAGAAGGATGTTTGTCCACTGAAATAACAGCTACACAGATCAGAGGGGCCCACAGTTGCATGAGACATGGTGCCTGTTTACTGTATTATGTACAAGTATCTGAAATGGCACCCTATTCCCTCATTCACTACTTTTGACCAGGGCCCATGTAGTGCCCTATATGGGGAATAGGGTGCCATTTTGGACGCAGACTGTGGATGGACGATATCTCTCACACTCGACGTTAACCACACTTGACGTTGAACATCATCCCTGGACGTCCACTTCATAAAAGATGCAGAAGGCTGTGCTGCTGTCTCTGCTTTCTGATATGCTTAGTGCAATCTGACACTCAGTACATTTGGGTCATTTAGCAGACTCTTATCCAGAGCGACTTGCAGGAGGAACTAGGGATAAGTACATGTTTCACCTAGTCAGCTCAGGGATTCGAACCAGCAAGCTTTCGGTCACTGGCCCAACGTTCTTGACTGCTAGGCTACTTGCCACCCTATACATGCCTATTACCGTCTGTCGGATAGGATTCTCACAAGAAGAAGATTAGTTCTGCATCCCAAATGGCACCCTGTTACCTATATAGTGGACTACTTTTGACAAAGAAGTGCACTATGTAGGTATAGGGAAAAGGGCTGCCTAGACTATTCTCTCACAGTAGCTCACCACTACACTAAACTACTGGTCATATCTTTATGACTGCTGATATGTTGCTTTCTAGATAAACCATCCACATTAGCTTAGTTGTAATATTGATTATTCGTTGAGGTGTTATTGCTAGTGGCCTGACCAGGAACAACTTCCAGGTCCTAGTTACAGCTACTATAACTAGGGCCCAGAGTTTTTCCTGCTCAGGATGGAATAACTCCTTGCCCTATAGTTGTGGGTTCTGTTAGTCAGACCGGGTTTCCAGTATTCTGCAGTGGTGCCATTGTATCCTGGTGTACATAGAGGGTGTGGAAACATGAGGGCTGTCTTGACATGGCTTTCCCTCCGCTCTGCTGTGCTTATGGGTTAATCATTGTCTTCTTTCCTTGTGCTGAGTAGGCTACAGTTAACCAGTTAACCCCTAATACTCCCCCACTACTCACATAAGGTATGGCACCATTGTGTCTGTATGATGGATGGCCTTCATGGCTTTTGCTGGGCTGGGGCAATGTGAACCCCCATAGAAATACCTGAACTGGTGTCCCTGTTTTCAAGCCAGAGGTCATAATGTGTGATTTAATTCCTTAAGTTATTCTATTTCCATCTGGAAGGTGCTTCTCCATCGCTGCAGGGCCTACGGTGTGTGGGCTGCAGGGCCTACGGAGTGTGGGCTGCAGGGCCTACTGAACTGGTGTCCCTGTTTTCAAGCCAGGGTCTAATGTGTGTGTTATTCTATTTCCATCTGGGGCCTACTCCGTGTGGGCTCCAGGGCTGCAGGGCCTACGGAGTGTGGGCTCCAGGGCCGGCGGCGTGTGGGCTGCAGGGCCTGCGGCGTGTGGGCTGCAGGGCCTGCGGCGTGTGGGCCGACAGTGTTTCTGTATACTAGGTGAACCATGGCGGGTACTCTGCTGTCTTTTGCTACAGTAAGACCAGGCCTATTGTGTTTTGAAACTGGAGTCGTCCATTTAAGCTGTGCTGTGTGTATTTATTTAAGTGGAGGGATAAACAACATGGTACTGACTCTTTAAAACAACCGTGTGTGTGTGTGTGTGTGACAGGACACGGCGGGCCAGGAGCGTTACAGGACCATCACCACAGCCTACTACAGAGGAGCCATGGGCTTCCTGCTCATGTATGACATCACCAACCAGGACTCCTTCTACGCTGTGCAGGACTGGTGGGTCATATCCCCTTCTGGGATCAATAAAGTTTATTCAATTTGACACAGACATTCACACTAACTCTCACTGTGTGTGTGCACAGGACTTGTGGGTACAGTACTCCCATGGGGCTCTGCTTTCTCCCTTACCTGTTGTTGGAAAATCGTGTTAGTTAAGTCATGAAACAGCTGGAATGCAAGGGTTTTCCAACACTATTTACCTCTGAGGTTATATACAGTAACAGATACATACTATTGTTATGAAAGTCGTATATTGATTGTCGTTGTCCGGTCTCCAGGGCGACCCAGATCAAGACGTACTCGTGGGACAACGCCCAGGTGATCCTGGTGGGGAACAAGGCTGACCTGGAGGACGACAGGCTGGTACCAGCAGAGGACGGACAGAGACTGGCTGATGAACTGGGTAGAGAGAACACACACACACACACAACACTGTCTGCCTCTCGCTCTACCTCTCTCTCTCTCTCTCTCTCTCTGTCTTTCTGAGGACGGACAGAGACTGGCTGATGAACTGGGTAGGAGAGAACACACACACTGTCTGCCTCTCGCTCTCTCTTTCTGAGAATGGAGAGAGACTGGCTGACAAGCAGGGTGGCAGAGATCGCGCACACACACACACACACACACACACACACACACACACATGAGTGTATATATATATATATATATACTCGTCTCTCTCCTCTCTCAACCTTAAAAGACAGACTAACATTGGTGTATAGACGGTACACACCCAGAAAATAAACAAATACTGTATATGAATACTTCAACATATACACTCACAGAGAATACAAAACAAGTCAGTCTTTTGCTAGGCTTGTTACTTCTAGTAATCCATTGTTTCCCTGATCTCCTCCCTCTTTCTCCAGGGTTCCATTTCTTCGAGGCCAGTGCCAAAGACAACATCAACGTGAAGCAGGTGTTCGAGCGTCTCGTCGACGTCATCTGCGAGAAGATGAGCGAGAGCGTGAATGGGGAGCCCAGCCCATTGGCCAATCACAAGGGCCCCAGCCTGCAGGACACGCCCCCAGACAAGGGTGGCTGCTCCTGCTGATAACGCCTTAAACATACATACCGTATACATGCTCGTACACACACACTGAAAAATTAAATACACAACCACTCCCACACACGCTCATTGACTTGCCAGAAATCTAGCGTTGTGAATGTACTTTTGGTTTTGTATAACATTGTTGCTACTATCCCTATTACCGACTGGTTCCCCAGTCTCTTGCACTCACTTTGCTTCTAACAACAGATTTCACATCAGTCCTCTTGTTTAGAATGAGCTGATGGAATGTATTTTGCTATAGGATAAGCTTCTCAGAGTAGTGTGAAGTTTCCCCTAGACACTGATCTTGCGTCAGTTTTACATTTCCCCCAATAATGGTTAGCATTGGGGAGGGTAAGCTGATCCTAGATCTGTACCTAGGGGAGACTTCATCTGGGAACCTTCCCACAACCCAAGCCTAGCCTGAGAACCGTTGTTCAGCGCTGTAGTTTAGATATGTTTGATTGTGTCTTGATCATACTGCCCCCATGTGGATATTGAATGTTACTGCAGCAATAATGGAAGCACCCACTAATAGTGTCAATAGCTCAGGTGGGTCTGCCTAACGTCAACGACAATGTAGGGCCCTGAGTTTCTCCTGGCTGCGTGGTGGAAAAACTCAAGGCCCTATACTAAGGGAGCATCTAGAGGGCTGGCTTATGAGGCTATTGCTTAGGAATGTTCATCTGTAGCCTATACACTGTAAAACCAAAATGTCAGGTCAACTATGACTAACCAACCAACTTGCCAAAGTTTCTTGACTCAACTAGATGTTGGGGGTCAATTCAATTTCAATGCAGTCAATTCAGGAACTGAACTTCCATGTTTATTCTCATGGAGTAGCATTGAGGAGAATTTAGAATGACAGTTTACTCTGCATTGGCTGAATTGAAAAGGAATTGACCCCCAACCGTGCTGGACCTTCCTGCCCTGCACTGTCCCACTAACTACTGGAACTGAATGAGCTATTAGATTCTACATCTGACATTGAATGGAAAAACAACTTACTATATTTGTGTCTGGTTTGGTTGTGTTTTATAGGTTCATGTCTTAGTGCTCAGGTCAAATGTGAAAGTCATAGCATGATTTCGATTGATTAATTTCAGTCAATGACTGTCGGCTCAATCCCCTCGAATGAACGAAATAAAAACATTTAACGTCAAGTTAATGGAGTCCGGTCAGGTGTATCTCCTTCTTTCATCCCAAAATATCTTCATTTGCCTACGATCAATTACAGTAACTGTTTAGTAACATGTTGTGACTTCCTCATTCAATGGTTGTCGTAGAAACGGCTTCTAATTACTGTATACTGTAAGGTGAATGCTATGAACTCCCATGTCAGTCAACGTGTATGAATACATTTCCTTGTTTCCATTGTTTGTGGTCATTTGACATAGACCTAGTAGGTCTGTCTACCTTAGACATAATCTAAATGTTTCTAATCTCCAGATGTTCCATTCATAAAAGGGGTAAGAGTAGAGTTGAGGGATAGGTTTGGTTATTTCCCAAATGGCACCCTATTCCCTATAGGCCCTGGTCAAAAGTAGTGCACCACATAGGGAATAGGGTGCCATTTGGGTTGTTGGCAGTTATTTTTTTATACAGTAGTGCTTATTGGACTTAGCGACAGGTCATAACACTTTGCCGAGTGACGTCAATGTGTGCAGGTTATGACAAAATAAAGTTTTCCTGGTCTATAAATAAATGATGAGCCAAGCAGTGAACATTGAGTGCAATACCATACCTTGGAATGAAAGGGAGTTTGAAATACTTTGTCTTCTTGAGGTTCAATAGATCCTGAAGAGCAATGTGACATAAGTTTAGCATACAGTGTATTCGGAAAGTATTCAGACCCCTTGACTTTTTCCACATTTTGTTAGACTTATTATAAAATTTATACAATTGTTTTTTTTCCTTCAATCTACACGCTACCCCATAATGACAAAGCATAAATAGGTTTAGACATTTTCGCAAATGTATTAAAAGGAACTGAAAATAATATTTACATAAGTACTCAGACCCTTTACTCAGTACTTTGTTGAAGCACCTTTGGCAGCGAATACAGCCTCAAGTCTTCTTGGGTATGACGCTACAAGCTTTTCACACCTGTATTTTGGGAGTTTCTCCCATTCTTCTCTGCAAATCCTCTCCAGCTCTGTCAGGTTGAATGGGGAGCGTTGCTGCATAGCTATTTTTTAGGTATTTTTAAACCTTCATTTAACTAGGCAAGTCAGTTAACACATTCTTATTTACAACGATGACCTAACCCGGACGACGCTGGGCCAATTGTGCACCACCCTATGGGACTCCCGATCACAGCCGGTTGTGATACAGACCGGGATCAAACCAGGGTCTGTAGTGACACCTCTAGCACTGAGATGCAGTGCCTTAGACCACTGTGGGAAGTCAATCCAGAGATGTTTGTTCGGGTTCAAGTCCGGGCTCTGGCTGACGTCTACGGACAATTCCTTCGACATCATGGTTTGGTGTTTGCTCTGACATGAACTGTCAGCTGTGGGACCTTATATTAACAGGTGTGTGCCTTTCCAAATCATGTCCAATCAATTGAATTAACCACAGTTGAACTCCAATCAAGTTGTCAAAACATCTCAAGGATGATCAATGGAAATCGGATGCACCTGAGCTCAAGAGTCTCATAGCAAAGATGCTGAATACCTATGTAAACAAGGTATTTTTTATTTGCAAGCATTTCTAAAAACCTGTTTTTCGCTTTGTCATTATGGGGTATTGTGTGTAGATTGAGGGAATTGTTTTATTGAATCCATTTTAGAATAAGGCTGTAACGTAAATGGGTCTGAATACTTTCCAAATGCTCTGTATAGTTGTGTTTTCACCCTCTAGAGTGTGTATGTTTTCACCCTCTAGAGTGTGTGTGTGTGTGTGTGTTTTCACCCTCGAGTGTGTGTGTGTGTTTTCACCCTATAGAGTGTGTGTGTGTGTTTTCACCCTCGTGTGTGTGTGTGTTTTCACCCTCGAGTGTGTGTGTTTTCACCCTCGAGTGTGTGTGTGTGTTTTCACCCTATAGAGTGTGTGTGTGTGTTTCACCCTATAGAGTGTGTGTGTGTTTTCACCCTCTAGAGTGTGTGTGTGTTTTCACCCTCTAGAGTGTGTGTGTGTTTTCACCTCCGTCATAAAGTTCCCTCTAGTAGGACTTTAGCCACCAGGAAGTTGTCCTACACTAGAAACCAATCAGTGGTGCGTTGGTCACTTACTCCCTCCCCTCGTGTGTGTTTGTGAGACCTGTGGGGGTGGGTGAGGATAAAGGGCCAGATAGAGACGAACACTCCTCTCAAACATCAACAGTCATCACCTCAGCACAGGTAAGAGACTCAATTCTTCTACTCCATGTAAAATAATACACAATACACAAACTTGAATGATATAATCATACTTGTCTGATGTGCTACATATAAACCCCATGAAAACCAGTACTTTCTTCAGTAAATAAACTAATACTCAATGTAATACATTTTGTGACACAGGTCACATTTGCATCTAATTTGCAACAGAAAGTCAGACCATATACATCCAAGGAAATTGTTCTATTTAACTGATACATTGTATAAAAAATATGTATTTTTTTGTCTGTAAGGAGATTATTTTTGGGATTAATAAATGACTTATTAACATGAACCAGGTTACTGTTGTTTGAACCTCCCTGTATCTAAGGGGAGAACTTTGCCCAATGGATGAAAGACTGGTTCACATTAAAGCTCTAACAGTCATGAGATCAAATGGCATCTTATTAATGACGAGTTAATATTTTGATGGTGCTGCTGCATTCTCATACACTAGTCATGTAACGAGAGGGAAACTGAGACTCCTGGGATGGTGTTGTTGATAAGTCACATTTAGGGCCAGTTTCATGGACACATGCTAGACGTAAATCTTCGTCCAGGGAACTCACCCTTACCTTTGTTTTAAGAACATGTCGTCTGGTAACATACTGCCTCTCAGTCTTGGTATTTCCTGGTCACGGGGACGTTTATGGCCCTGTGGGTACCAGGTTAAAGTTGTCAAAGTACACTAAAGACTGACGCATGAACAGCAATAAGGAACAAACCTTGTCATTGTGGCAATTAAAACTAGGCTTGGTCTCATTCAGTGACACTTCTCCAGTTCACGGGAAGCCAGCGAGCTGCTAGAGAAGAGGGTATAAACTAATACAGGATTGACATAACAATTCAAAAAGATATGTCTGGTTGTGTTGTGGAGTCTTTGCTATGATAATAAAGTATAATAGGCGACACTAGACAACTCTGGCCAAAACAACTAGGCTTGGACTCGTCCAGTGACACTTTTCCAATTCCCACGAAAGCCAACAAGCTACTGAAGAAACAGACCATAAAGATATTATGGGTCTGTGTATCTCATGGAGGTGTTTTCTATGCTACTGAACGTCAGTGACTGCCAGGAAGATTCTGATAAGACTCCTTGACTGTTCCAATAATACCAACGCCTGTAAAATACCTCTAGTAATAAAACATCCACTCTGAGCGTGTCCCAAATGACCCCTTATTCCATATTTTCTGCACTACTTTTTGCCCAGGACCCATTAATTAACAGTTATCTGCCAAGTAGCTTTGACTTCAAGTAAAAGAGATGGACTGGTACTGTTTTGCAAGGTGTGAAATCCGTATTACCAGTCTAAGGGTTTTTGAGGGGTGTTGGGACTAACAATTGAAATGAGGAAGCAAGCGATATTGTGATTGGTAGATCTTAGAATTTGGCTGGCAAACAACACAGCTTTACAAAATGGAAATGTTGGTTCGGTGGTTGTCTTTTCTGATTGTTCATTTCAATTCCAAACCCAGTTTATTTCTACATGAAAACAAATAAAATGCTAAATTTAGAGAGCATTTCTTTCGCCCCATAACCGTCTCCTTCTCCCTAGTTAATGTGTAACTAAAATGGTGGCTATGTCATTGTAACCTGACTCAGACAAGCCTGGTATAAAATCTTGTAACCAGACAGGTTGGCTGTCTAGTTACAACTCTTACAGCTTTATGTACACACACACACTGGCCTGAAACCGTAACTGACTGAATATTCTGCATGTCCAAGTCCATCTCCTAAACTCACTGTTGAAGTTTTGTTTTTCAGGAGAAGGAAACAACAGACGGCAAAGATGTGTTGCTCCGGGTTTCTCAAGATTATGATGTTCATCTTCAATGGAGCCATCTTTGTAAGATTCAACTTGTATTCAGCTAACATTCAATTATCCCCCATCTCCTATAATCCATCAGAATACTACCACCAAAACAGTCTATAGAAAGCTTCTGTTTTTAGCATAATATGCTATTAAATTCACTAAGGTTTTATAGTACTGAAAGAAGTTTGATGGCTTTGAATTAAGTTGTCACTTCCCCTGTCCTCTTTAGCACTCTGGACTTGTAGATGTTCACATAACTGCCATTTTGAACCCAAGTCTCCTGACCTGTTAGGGTCAATGAACCCTTAGATATTTTCAAGGTCATTCAGAGAGCAAACAGGATAAGAAAGTGCACTTCAGAACAGGAATGTGTCACATCCAAGTTCCACAGGGACCATAAATGACAGTCATATATTTGTGAGGATAGATTTGTGTATTGAGGAAAACTTTATCTAAACTCAGCAAAAAAATAAATGTCCTTTCACTGTCAACTGCGTTTATTTTCAGCAAACTTAACATGTGTAAATATTTGAATGAACATAACAAGATTTAACAATTGAGACATAAACTGAACAAGTTCCACAGACATGTGACTAACAGAAATGGAATAATATGTCCCTGAACAAAGGGGTGGGGGGGGTCAAAATCAAAAGTTAGTCAGTATCTGGTGTGGCCACCAGCTGCATTAAGTACTGCAGTGCATCTCCTCCTCATGGACTGCACAAGATTTGCCAGTTCTTGCTGTGAGATGTTACCCCACTCTTCTACCGAGGCACCTGCAAGTTTCCCAGACATTTCTGTGGGGAATGGCCCTAGCCCTCACCCTCCGATCCAACAGGTCCCATACGTGCTCAATAGGATTGAGATCCGGGCTCTTCGCTGGCCATGGCAGAACACGGACATTACTGTCTTGCAGGAAATCACGCACAGAACAAGCAGTATGGCTGGTGGCATTGTCATGCTGGAGGGTAATGTCAGGATGAGCCTGCAGGAAGGGTACCACATGAGGGAGGAGGATGTCTTCCCTGTAATGCACCACATTGACATTGCCTGAGTGACAACAAGCTTAGTCCGATGATGCTGTGACACACCACCCCAGACCATGACGGACCCTCCACCTCCAAATCGATCCCGCTCCAGAGTACAGGCCTCGGTGTAACGCTCATTCCTTCTATGATAAACGTGAATCCGACCATCATCCCTGGTGAGACAAAACCGTGACTCATCAGTGAAGAGCACTTTTTGCCAATCCTGTCTAGTCCAGCGACAGTGGGTTTGTGCCCATAGGCGACACTGTTGTCGGTGATGTCTGGTGAGGACCTGCTTTACAACAGGCTGTACCTGTCCCGCAGGTGTGATGTTCGAATGTACCGATCCTGTGCAGGTGTTGTTACACGTGGTCTGCCACTGCGAAGACGATCAGCTGTCCGTCCTGTCTCCCTAAAGTGCTGTCTTAGGTGTCTCACAGTACGGACATTGCAATTTATTGCCCTGGCCACATCTCCAGTCCTCATGCCTCCTTGCAGCATGCCTAAGGCACGTTCACCCAGATGAGCAGGGACCCTGGGTATCTTTAATTTGGTGTTTTTCAGGGTCAGTAGAAAGGCTTCTTTAGTGTCCTAAGTTTCCATAACTGTGACCTTAATTGCCTACCGTCTGTAAGCTGTTAGTGTCTTAACAACCATTCCACAAGTGCATGTTCATTAATGGTTTATGGTTCATTGAACAAATCAAATCAAATCAAATGTATTTATATAGCCCTTCGTACATCCGCTGATATCTCAAAGTGCTGTACAGAAACCCAGCCTAAAACCCCAAACAGCAAGCAGTGCAGATGTAGAAGCACGGTGGCTAGGAAAAACTCCCTAGAAAGGCAAGCATGGGAAACAGTGTTTAAACCCTTTACAAAGAGGATCTGTGAAGTTATTTGGATTTATACGAATTATCTTTGAAAGACAGGGTCCTGAAAAAGGGACATTTCTTTTTTTGCTGAGTTTATATACTCTCTGGTTATAATATTACCCAGAACTAATATTGTAAGTCATTTTTAGTCGCAGTGAGAAGATGAATTACCTGCCTTGTCATACTAGCTAATTACTGTGGGTTCGGGCTTTCTAAAATTGTGAAGTTAATGGTTACAGAGATGACCATATTTTGTATGATGTTGACAACATTTGCCCCACTTATATTCATCTTTTCTCCACAACGCATTCTAATGATATGGTTTAGAGTTTTCAAAGAACATTCAAAGTATACTCCCTGTACTCTTCATCAACATTTTCCCAAACACTAAAACTATCCCCTCCCCCTATTTCTCCTCTTTCTCTCTCCCACCTCCCTGTTGTGTGTATCAGTTGGCAGGTGTGGCCATCCTGGCAGTGGGGGTGTGGGTGAAGGTGGACAGTGGCTCTCTACTGGGAGTACTGGACAACATTAAGGACGCCCCAGCAGAACTGGGCCAGCTGGCTAACGTGGCCTACCTGCTCATGGGGGTCGGAGGGGTCCTGCTGATCATGGGCTTCCTAGGGTGCTGTGGAGCCATGAAGGAGTCCAGGTGTATGCTGATGCTGGTGTGTCATCTTTGACCATTGAATATAAATATTCAGAAATCGATTTAATACAAATACCAACTTGACTTTTACTCTGTTTATTTTTGAATATACATACTGGTATGGAAAGATTAATTCATTATTTGTTACTTTAAAAAAAATAATGTTTTGTGCAAAATGACTTTCTTTGTTGATATACACAATTATATATTTATAGAATTTTGACCTTTGATCTAATGTGATAGTTTTGACCCATTGCCTTTTGCTTTGTTATGAAGCCCTGAATGTATGCTTGTCTGGCGCCATTTTGTTTCGTTCCAGTTCTTTAACATCATCCTGACCTGCCATCATATTGGTCATCATTTTGACCCTTTGTTTTTCTTCCCATCAAACCCTTAACCCCTGTATGCTTGTCTGTTCCTTTCCAGTTCTTCATCATCATCCTGATCATATTCATTGCAGAGGTGGCTGGGTGCGTGGTGGTCCTCGTCTTCCAACCACTGGTAGGTAGTTATTAACACTGTATGGGCCCTGGTCAAAGCAGTGCACTGATTAGTAAATAGGGGGAACGTTTGAAACTTTATTTGGCTGTGCTGCTGGTGGTTATTGGCAGATGAAAACAGTTTTTATACAGTAGTAAATCAAATAGCCTAATGTTGGGACAATAAAGATTTTCTGAATTTGTGGAAATGGGTTTGTGTTCTGTTTTGTATGTTTTAGGCTAAGGAAGTTCTTGAGGACCTTAGTGAGAAGGTTGTTGACAGCATTCAAAGAGACTATGGGAAGGATGAGAGCCTGACTTCACTGTGGAATGGTACCATGGAACGGGTATACTTCATTCATTCACACTACTATATTAAGTTGTGAATTTACTGCCACTCTGCCAGTGGATGTTATTAGTGCACTTCTGTGTATCCAATAAATGCACATGTTCTTATGCAGATTATTTACAGGTTTCAGAGAAGGCAGTGGTGCTTGGCTACGCTAGTTGCTTACTGTGTTCTGTAGATGCTACCATGTCATAATGATTTGTGTCTCTGTGCTTCCCTCCTAGTTCAAGTGCTGTGGATACCGCAATTACACAGACTTCGATGGATCCCCTTTCCAAGAGAACCCAACTAACCCTACGTACCCATCAACATGTTGTAGTAAAACTGAAACCTGTGCAGCTGCTGCTGCTAAACGCTCGGTACAGATATCTAACAGTACAATACAGGGTCTTCCGATGTGCTGTGTTTAGACCAGGAGGGTTTCCTTACACTTTGGTTGGGTCACATAGTCATGAACATCTCCTGCCCCTGGCTAGGTTTTACATTTAATAGCCTGTGTGTGTGTGTTTATAATCATTGAATCCCCATGCAGCTATCTAATTCTAATACTGGAGTGCTGTTTCCTCCCCAGAATGTCATTGGCTGCTTTACCATGTTGCTGAACCTGATAGAGGACAACGCTGTCATCATTGGAGCTGTTGGACTCGGCATCGCTGCGCTTGAGGTACAGTACACCTGTTACAATACTATCAGCATCCCAAATAGCATCCTATTCCCTACATAGTGCACAACGTTTCACCAGAGCCCTATGGTTCAGGAGTAGTGCATTATAAAGGTATTAGGGTGCAATTTGGGCCCTAGTCAAAATTAATGCACTCTCAAGGGATTAGGATGCCATTTGGAACGTAACCATTATATTCTGTTAACACTTGTGACGTGTCATCGTTTCAGATTGCTGCCATGGTGGTGTCAATGGTTCTCTACCAACAGATTGGTAACAAGTAGCACTGAGGACCCCGACATCCAGGACCACGCCTGTTTAACCATCATCATTGCCTCACCTTGACACCTTCAGTCGACATGTTTAATTTCAAACACCAAAGATTATTAAAATATTTCAATTATAAAAGAAAAACAAGAGAGGAAGGAGCGTTGTTCAAAACCCTGTAGTGACTCGATCACCTCCGTGGTATATCAACAATATCTGTATACTGTATAGGGCCTACTGTATGCATTCAGTACTTATTTATCTGTAAATTAGATTCCTTTATCTCTATCCTTATTTGTTTCTTGCTGAAGCTGAAGACTTTACATGATGTTTTGAGAAGGTAATTGCTTTACACTTGCTCTAACTGGCAAGACTTTATTTTAATTTTTTATTCAACAGTCTTGAATGGATATACAGTGTCTCATTTTGTACATATAAATATTGAAGTTTAGAAATTACCACATTCAATCTGACTTGTTTATTTCTTGTTCTATTCTTTACGAGGAAATTAAACATGTTCTTATTTGCAATAGTTTCTCAATCATATTCACCTAAAGTTGGCATCTACTAGGCTACTTTTTAGATCAGACTTGCAGATTTGGTGCCTCTTTTTAAATCCCTACTGATGACAAGACTTTTATGAAGATGCTTTTAATGTATGATTTTAATTAGCTATTAGCAAATAGCTATTTTTTAATTCTCCTTCCTCCTGTCTTTGTTAGTATTTTTATTTTATGATATGAAGCACTTTTACTTGAAATTGACAGCCTGGTCTCAGACTAGATGTAACTACTTTTTTTTTTTTTTAAACTTTTGGTATGGTTACATAACAGATGGTTAATTAAATGAAAGCAGGGTGGTTGACTGGGTGGGCGTATAAGGTGAACGTCTAGCAACCCAAAGGTTGAGAGTTTGAACCTCATCACGGACAACTTTAGAAACTGCTTACTACATTTTTGCTACTTTGCAACTGCTTAACATGCTAGCTAACCCTTCCCCTAACCCTTTTAGCTAACCATAACCATTTTAGCTAACCATTTCCCTGACCTTAACCCTGAACCCTAGCCTAGCTAACATTAGCCAGCTAGCTAAAGTTAGCCACCTAGCTATATTTTGGAACATATTGTATGTTTTATTGTAATTTGTAACATATCATACGAAATGGGTGGTGAACATCCTTAAATTAATACATACCCTACAAAACGTAACATATCATACTATATACAGTGTCTTTCGAAAGTATTCAGACCCCTTGACTTTTTCCACATTTTGTTACGTTACTGGTTTATTCTAAAATGTATTAAATTGCTTTCCCTCCCTCAATCTACACACAGTACCCCATAATGACAAAGCAAAAATATTTATAAAAACTGATATCCCATTTACATAAGTATTTAGACCCTTTACTCAGTACTTTGTTGAAGCACCTTTTGCAGCGATTACAGCATCGAGTCTTCTTGGGTATGACTCTACAAGCTTGGCAGACCTGTATTTGGGGAGTTTCTCCCATTCTTCTCTGCAGATCCTCTCAAGCTCTGTCAAGTTAGATGGGGAGCATTGCTGCACAGCTATTTTCAGGTCTCCCCAGAGACTTTCGATCGGGTTCAAGTCCGGGCTCTGGCTGTGCCACTCAAGGACATTCAGAGACTTGTCCCGAAGCCAGTCCTATGTTGTCTTGGCTGTGTGTTTAGGGTTGTTGTCCTGTTGGAAGGTGAACCATTGCCCCAGTCTGAGGTCCCGAGCGCTCTGGAGCAGGTTTTCATCAAGGATCTCTCTGTACTTTGCACCGTTCATCTTTCCCTCATACCTGACTTGTCTCCCAGTACCTTCCACTGAAAAAGATCCCCACAGCATGATACTGTCACCACCATGCTTCACCGTTGGGATGGTGCCAGGTTTCCTCCAGACGTGAAGCTTGGCATTAAGGCCAAAGAGTTCAATCTTGGCTTCATCAGACCAGAAAATCTTGTTTCTCATGGTCTGAGAGTCCTTTAGGTGCCTTTGGGCAAACTCCAAGCGGGCTGTCATGTGCCTTTTCATGAGGAGTGGCTCCCGTCTGGCCACTCTACTATAAAGGCCTGATTGGTGGAGTGCTGAAGAGATGGTTGTCCTTCTGGAAGGTTCTCCCATCTCCACATAGGAGCTCTGGTGCTCTGACAGATTGACCATCAGGTTCTTGGTCACCTCCCTGACCAAGGCCCTTCTCCCCCGATTGCTCAGTTTGGCCAGGTGGCCAAATCTAGGAAGAGTCTCTGTGGTTCCAAACTTCTTCCATTTAAGAATGATGGAGGCCACTGTGTTCTTGTGGACCTTCAAGGCTGCAGACATTTTTTGATATCCTTCCCCAGATCTGTGCCTTGGCACAACCCTGTCTCGGAGGTCTACGGACAATTCCTTCGACCTCAAGGCTTGGTTTTTTGCTCTGACATGCACTGTCAACTGTGGGACCTTATTGACACAGGTGTGTGCCTTTCCAAATCATGTACAATGAATTGAATTTACCACAGGTGGTTTCCAAACAAGTTGTAGAAGAATCTCAAGGATGATCAATGGAAACAGGATCCATTTCGAGTCTCATAGAAAATATGCTGAATACTTAAGTAAATAAGGTATTTGCTTTTTATTTTAAATACACTTGCTAACATTTCTAAAAACCTGTTTTCGCTTTGTCATTATGGGATATTGTGTGTAGATTGCTGAGGGGATAAAAAAATATATATTTTAGAATAAGGCTAACGTAACAAAATGTGGAAAAAGTCAAGGGGTCTGAATACTTTCCGATGGGCTGTAGAGTGTCATAGATTTACATACAGAATAGTATGAAATGCTCTGCGACAAGGTTGCTATTGAAAAGCACAATAGAAATAAAGTTAATGTTGTATCCTCGAGCTACATCTATTGTTACAAAATGTTAATTGTGACACCTCTGATTATGACCTTATGAACTGCGTTGCCCTGGGAAACGGATGCGCATTACCATGAAGGTTCGTGCTCGTGCCCCTGTCAAAAGAAGATACCAATAGCAAGTTAGCTTGTCAGCTGGGCTAGCTAAATACCACTTGTAGCCTACAAAAAGGCCATTAAGAATGCAAGTGCAACTCATTAATTTGTCAATTATTGAACAGCTAATAAGGAATTTCATAACTTTTAGCTTTTGCCTTTGGTCAATTTTAAAGTTTTTCTGATACAGTAGCTAGCTAGCTAACGTTGTTTAACTAGCTAAAAATGCAAATTTTTCAAAATGAATATGAAATATCCAAGCCTATAGTAGCTAGTTAACTTTGGATAACATTATTTTTTGCATGTAATGAGTGTTTGTCATGTCAATGATGGATAACAATTCAACAACAACGTTGAGTATTGAACATTTCCAGATTATTGGTCTATGTGAAAAATGTTAACCTGTATGTATGGTTTCCGTAGATTGAACCAACCGGTTCATGACATTACAGCGCTGTCAGCCATGTCCAGACTACATCACCTGTATGGCCTGTTGAGGTACCTGATGATGTTACTCAGTGGCATCATATTTGTAAGTGCATCGTTTTTTGTGTGCTTTTTGGGGAGGTTATCTGTAGATTATACCAAAAGAGGCTATTAGGCTGGACCTCAATCAAACCCACACTGCAGAACGATTACATTCACTACAACATGTAGGTTGGAGTGAAAGTTCGATAGAATCATCAGACCACAGGGAATCAGAGAATCTCCTTTGAGTCTCCATGGTGCTGCTTTTTAGGATGTCAATCTAAATTAATGTATTTATGGTTGTTTGTAATTTGAACTTGCATTTGAATCATTATGTGTTATTGTTTTTACCATTGAGGACCACTTTGGAAACAAGCGTTTTAATGAATACTTTCAAGTGATATCCTCTGGGTCCATATTGTACACTTTGTTGTATATGTCTGTTACCCAAAATAAATTCAATTCAAGTAGCTTTTTAGTCCAAGACTATGCTTAATCGGTTCTAGGAAACTGGCCCTATGTGTTACAGATGGTATGCTCAGGATAGTCCAACGTTTTAAATTCAATATAGTTTAGTTGAGGCCCTGCATTCATTTCAGAATCTAGTTTGAACAACACTTAGCCCGCGTCTACAGTAATTGTTGGGGAAAACTCGATAATGATGCATCAATATGATCAATCTCATGTTAATTCACCCAATCAGTATGTCCAATGTCAATACACTCTATCAATACCCTTTACATTTTTTTTTTTTTACCTTTGTTAAGAACAAATTATTATTTTCAATGACAACCCACTGTTCCTAGGCTAACTGCCTGTTCAGGGGCAGAACGGCAGATTTGTACCTTGTCAGCTCAGGGATTTGAACTTGCAACCTTTCGGTTACTAGTCCAACGCTCTAACAACCAGGCTACCCTCAATCTCATGGATGCGCTTCTCATTCTCTACCCCAATATGGTCGCCTGACCAGTTCCCCCACTGTCTGGGACACTGTCTTAAATCAGAAGGTTCTACAATCTAGTCATTCTAACTCTATGGTCCATCTCTTCCCCCATCCAGGTGAGTGGCCTTGTGCTGTTTGGCCTAGGCGTGTGGATTAGGTACGGGGCGGCCACCTTTGTCCAGGTGATGGGCTCTTTCTCGGCACAGCTGGTGACCATCAGCTATGTGTGTATGTGCCTGGGGGCCATCCTGTCTCTGCTGGGGTTCATTGGCTGCTACGGGGCCTGGAGCGAGAACCGCTGCCTCATCTTGCTGGTAAGAGACCGTGAATCCCAAACCACCCCCTCGCCCTGACCAATTGGCTCTCAGGGCCCTCTGTTGACACGTGTTGTTGTCAAAACTCTGAGGGTGACTTCCAGAGGGTGACAAGGGGGTCAATAAACTCTATCTTCTGGACACACTCGTGACTTGAAGGAGGCAATTCATGTTTCACTTTTAAATAATAAAACAAACATGAAATTCAAATGAGCAAATTCCCCTGTCGTTTTACAAGATATAAACCTCATCGACAGTATAACATGGGGGGGCTACCATTTGGGGCTCAGTCTAGAAGAAAGGTGGGTCACTTTTGTGGAGTGTAGTCTTCATAAAGTCTTGGTAATGGTTGAGAGTCTGTTAGAAGGAGCCATTTTGGCCTACTTATTTGGTTGTTGTGTTGTGTAGTCTATACCCTTGTTTCTCAAACCTCTCCTCGGGGACTCCCAGATGTTTCACAATTTTGTTGTAGCCCTGAACTAGCACACCTGGGCCACGTTCAGTTGCCAAATGTTGTTGAACATTGCAGATAGTGAAGCCATGAGTATAGCAGACATGATTCCTTTTTCCACATGTTGGAGAGGCATGTTTGTTCTACATAACATATTTCTATCTGAACGTTCCAAGATGTTGTGTCCTTCTGAACGGATTTAAGTAGTCAATCAAGGGCTTGATTATTAGTTGAATCAGATGTGCTAGGCAAGTTCCACAGAGAAATTTGATGGTTGCTCTATAGTCTTTGTGTATTCCACTTAAAGAGATTTAATGGGATCTTAAGCATTTACGAATTCGTAACATATCGTACGAATTGGAATTGCTAACATAGCATAAGAATTGCATGATTTAAAAAATATATATATTTTTAGGACGTAGCATATCATTCGAAATGGATGACGTTGTACAAAATTGTGCACACTTTTCAGGCGCCTGTTTTGGCTCGTTGAGCGCTACCTTCAAAACTACTGGGTGAAATTATACAAAACATCTGTAGCGTAACTTTAATTTGTACACTAGATGGAACTATATGTTGGGTCACAGGAGACCAGGAAGTGGGAATGCACAGGTATGGAGAGTGTACAGTTCTTACCCTGCTCACCTTTGGAACTATGGTGTGGTTGATTCTAACCCTCTCCTTGATCTGACAGTATTTCTTCATCGTGTCCATGATGTTTACAGCTGAGGTTACTGGGGTTATTTTCATCTTGGTGTACAAAGATCTGGTAAGCACAGACGATCCACTCTCACGCCCTCACTGGCTCAACTGTAACTATAATAACGTGCAAAACACAGATTATCCACTCACCCTCACTGTTTAAACTGTAAAGAAGATGCCATACAAAGCACATACGATCCACTCACACCCTCACTGTCTAAACTGCAAAATAAAAACTGTACGAAGCATAGATAATCCACATTGACCCTATCCTCACTGTCTAAACTTCATCAAAGATACTGTACAATGCACAGATGATCTATTCACTTTCACTATCTAAACTGCAACAAAGAAACTGTACAAAGCACAGATGATTCACACACAGCCTTACTGTCTGAACTGCTACAAAAATGCTGTAAAGTTTTCTTGGTGGGATTAACAGTCAAGCACTGGGGTTAATGATTGGGCGACTTCCTGTGTTTCAGGTGGAGGTTATGATTCGTGGAGCCAGTAAGGACTCTTTACGGATGTCCTATATGGGACCAACGGCTTCAGACCCCATATCAACAGCCTGGAACACCATCATGGTCCATGTGAGTGGGCTATGTGAACTCTGACTTTAAAGGGGCAATCAGCAGTTGCTACATTCATTTTTTGGACTTATAAATTATTTATATATATACCCATTGATTCTTGAAGTTTATAACTTATAAATGCCTCATGAGCTTAGTTCAGAACCCAAAATATACTGTAAGCTTGTTTTACTCCAATGTTTGTGAACAAAGTAAATGTAAACAAACACTATATAGCCTAAAAACATTGTTACAACTATGATGTTGATATCATGGATGATCAGTCCTTGAATCCATATCTCTGTTTATGAATTTGAGAGTAGTTATATTTCTCTAGCCTCATCCCTCAGCTTTTTACCAAAACGGGTGGGGGGGACGCTTTGTCATTGTTTTTACTGCTGATTGCTGCTTAATACCAGTAGGATCTACCATACCCTGGGTACCAGTCTATCATTCCACTCCTTGCCTCCCTTTGTCATGCCAAACTTTATCATATGACACGAACTACAAGGAGTGCAATGTTTGCACTAAACAGGTCTGGTTTTCAGACTAGAGCTACCATTCTTCACTGTATATGTGCAAAAGCTCCGGAAGAAACATGTAAGCCCATCGAAATTGTCAATGGGAACCAATAGAAGCCCACCTGTTTCACTGTCTCAACGTTCTGCCTTTCTCTACTGTGTGCAGTACAAGTGCTGTGGCTTTGACAACTCCACGGATGACTTCAAGAACTCCGTGTTCAGTGCTAACACTGGCCTGTTGTACCCCAAGACGTGCTGTGTTGACCTGACGAGCACCGCCTGCGACGGCCTCGACACCACCCAGGGCCTGATACACCCAAAGGTAGGGTAGACTTTTCCACATGAATAAGCCGAGCCAAACCAAGCTGTACCGAGCTGGCCTGGTTACACATCCACCATAGCTGGAACGACTTTGACCCCTTTCACTCTATCGTGTTGACCCACATCAAAATGTTCTGGTTTGGATATTTTCTTACATTTGTCTTTTTCAGCATGGTTCCAGAAACTATGGTGGATGTAGCAGTGTCAAAAGCCATTACTCCGTTGCCTATTTCTAAGGGCCAAATCCTAACTTGGGTAGTGGCCATGTCTTGTGAAGGAACAGATGGTGACGTCCTCTTTATCTATCTGTCGGTCACCAGAGCTGCATTACCAAACTGATCAATGTGATCCGGGACCAGAGCGTCATCTTTGGCTCCACTGCTTCTGGGATCTGTGTCATGGAGGTAAGTGTCCTTTCAGATTAGCCCAAATTTATATGGTGAGATTTGCCCAAACTTACACTACCGTTCAAAAGTTTGGGGTCACTTAGAAATTACCTTGTTTTTGTCCATTAAAATAACATAAAATTGATCAGAAATACAGTGTAGACATTGTTAATGTTGTAAATGACTATTGTAGCTGGAAACGGCTGATTTCTTTTAATGGAATATCTCCACAGAGGCCCATTATCAGCAACCATCACTCTTGTGTTCCAATGGCACGTTGTGTTAGCTAATCCAAGTTTATCATTTTAAAAGGCTAATTGATCATTAGAAAACCCTTTTGCAATTATGTTTTGCACAGCTGAAAATTGTTGTTCTGATTAAAGAAGCAATAAAACTGGCCTTATTTAGACTAGTTGAGTATCTGGAGCATCAGCATTTGGGGGTTCGATTACAGGCTCAAAATGGCCAGAAACAAAGAACTTTCTTCTGAAACTCGTCAGTGTATTCTTGTTCTGAGAAATGTCATTCAGTAGTGGATGCATGACACTGTTCTCCTCAGAGACTCCACAACCACTAACACCACCCCAACACAAATGAACTGAAACATTAACTTAGCCTCAAAGATAGACTTTTGTGTTAAAACATAGTTTCCACATGCAGTGTGTGTGTGTGTGTGTGTGTGTGTGTGTGTGTGTGTGCGCGTGCTCGATGTGAGCAACCCCATTACCACATGAGTGAACTCAGCAAAGCCAGCTAAACCTATTTCAGAAGAGTCAAAGTTAGACAGAGATATAGTTTCCCTTCCGTGGCCTGTGTTAATGACGCTTCAATGTGTTTCCCGCGGCCAAATACGTGTGTGTGGTTTTTGTTGTGTGTGTCTGTTTCAGTTGGCGTCCATGATGGTGTCAGTAGTGTTGTTCGTCAGACTAGGCAACACCTATTATTAGACCAGCAGCAACACAGAGAACAGAGCCTGACCCAGGCATGGTAGGTCAACCAGACCAGAGACAACACCATAATAAATTAAACTTGCAGATGAAGCCTCCTTGTCAGTAGACTGTGGTTATTGTGGTGCTTAGGGATTGCTTAGGGTTTATGGTGGATGTGGGAGGGTGGGTGTGTCTCTCTGTATGTGAATTTGTGATGATTAACAGTCTAGTGAACGGGAAAACTCTTTGACAACTACTCCCTCTTGTGGAATATATCTGTCAGTGTCAGAGGCAGAATCACAGTATCATGGTCAGTCACATGTCTGGGAACATTGAGTTATAATATAATAATATATGCCATTTAGCAGACACTTTAATCCAAAGGGGTTTACGGTAGTGCGTGCATACATTTTTGTTCTCCTTAACAGTCACTTCACGCAGTAACAGTTATTCTGAACTTC
>NC_088410.1:26464567-26520789 GCF_034236695.1 Oncorhynchus nerka | reverse complement strand
CATGTAGTATTCCAAGATAATCTACATAGAAAACATGTAGTATTCCAAGAGAATATACATAGAAAACATGTAGTATTCCAAGAGAATATACATAGAAAACATGTAGTATTCCAAGAGAATATACATAGAAAACATGTAGTATTCCAAGAGAATATACATAGAAAACATGTAGTATTCCAAGAGAATATACATAGAAAACATGTAGTATTCCAAGAGAATATACATAGAAAACATGTAGTATTCCAGGAGAATATACATAGAAAACATGTAGTATTCCAAGCACTAAAGTATTCCAGTAGTATCGGCCTCCATGTTTTATTAAAATGTTTTTGTGCAGTTTCACCACACTCCAGTTACATCTGAAAGCAGTGAACTGCCCAAATGGCACCCTATTTCTTATTTAGTGCACTATAGTCAGACATAGTGCACTCTATAGGGGATAGGGTGCCATTTGGGATGAAGAGCTGGTGTGTACACAAGCATTGAACATGGGCACTTTAGAGGAGCAAACAGAGGGAATTGTTTCAGCATGAGACACTGCATTATGTATCAGGCATCTTGTCTCTTTCTCCCCTGGCTCTTTCACTGTGGTGGGAATTCTTCTTGACATCCTTAAAGCCACAATCTGGAGTTTGTGTTTCAGCAAAACGGTGGCCCCGCCACACTACTTGGTTTGGCATAAAACTGAGGGATAATGTAACCACTCAAAAATTAAAATCTGTTGTACCAATGATTCTTTAAGGTTATACTGAGCTTATGAGGCATTTATATGTTCCATTCCTCAACAATCAATGGGTATATAATTAGTTGAAATTACTATTGAACAGTGTCCCAGATCTCAGACTGTAGCTTTTAAACCTGCAGATGCACTTGAGTGTTTTCAGTTAGGGGCCTAAAACAAGTATTATTAATTTATTTCCTGGAACCTGGACCTTTGTGTGTGAGTGCATGTATGTGCGCGTATGCGTGTTTGTGTGTGTGTGTGTGTGTGCCTGCTAATGAACTCATCCCACACATCCATACATCCCCAGTGGAATATAAAGGAGGCTCTTCTTTACATTGTGTAGCCTGGCCTTGGCATGCTGTCAATAACACCGCTTACTTACTTACTCACAGCAATTTGCATTCAGTGTTTTATAAAGCTATGGGGGATGCTTGCATTGATTGAGGCCCATGGATTTAGGCCTACATTTGCATTTGCAAAGGGTTGACGGCTATATTTCCACAAAGGAGTTTGACGAGAATAATATTTGCTCTGGACTTAACATATAGAATAAAACAAGGGAGTCTGGTTAGTAAGGAGGGGAAGGTCTGGGCTGTTGTTATTTCTCATCTCCGTTGAGTGGGGAGGTTACGAGGGTAAACTAACACATCCAATCAGAGTTGCCTCAGCTCTGAGGCCTACATCTCAATCATCCATCTGACGTGCTAATGATCAAGATATTTAATCAACAGACTGACTGGATATTCCAAGACTGAATGTTGCATGTTTGCATGCTTAATTTACATAATGGTGAAAGGGAAGTAATCTCGGCATATAGTGGGGGGGGGGGGGGGGGTCGTGCAGTATATGCTGGGAAGTACTGACTGATCTTGAGATTGCGATCTCATGAGCAAAAAGCTTCATATCTCTTCACCCTATATCTTCCCCTTCTCCTCCTCACATCCCATGTGACTCATCTTCCTTCCTCTCTTCTCTGGAGAGAGAGAGAGGGAAGAGATAGAAGAGGGGTAAGGGGGAGGGTGATGGGAACACAGGAGGAACACTAGAGTATAGAGGGGGAGAGAGAGAGGGGGACAGAGAGAAGGGGAGAGTAAAAGAAAGGGTACAGGATGGAGGAGGGGGGTCGGGCGTGATTGGAACAAACAAGGAGCACTAGAGTGCGCCCACTTAGCGAGACAGATGTCAGCCCTCTTGCATTGTGGGAGCTTCGTCGAGCACTCCTGCGTTTTTAAAGATGGCCTGGTTCCCATGGCGAGGGAGGGAGGGAATAGGGGCAGAGTGACGACGATGGGGGGGCTTATTCGTTTTTTGGTGTGGGCACGGCGACGCTGCCAAGTTCAACGCCTGGGGGATCCCATCATCGTCATGGCGGATCGCTAAGTGGCCTAGTTAACGCCAAAAGACAAACAATGAGGCTCAAAGTTTACACTTTCTTCAGGGGTCCCAGAGTTTAGTGGGAAGAATTGTAGTGAAGTGATCACAGTTCAAGTGCTCTGTGCAATTAGAATAGGTTAGAATAGGTTCATTGTCCCCATTTTAGAGTCAGCGATTAGAAGCCCATTCCATTTGCATTCGTAGTCATTTATACTGAACAAAAATATAAACGCAAGATGTAAAGTGTTGGTCCCATGTTTCATGAGCTGAAATTAAAAGATTGCAGACATTTTCCGTACGCACAAAAAGCTTATTTCTCAAAAATGTGGTGCCCAAATTTGTTTACATCCCTACTAGTGAGCATTTCTCCTTTGCCAAGATAATCCATCCACCTGACAGGTGTGGCAAATCAAAAAGCTGATGAAACAGCATGATCATTACTCAGGTTCACCTTGTGCTGGGGACAATAAAAGGCCTCTCTGAAATGTGCAGTTTTGTCTTACAACACAATGCCACAGAAGTCTCAAGTTTTGAGGGAGTGTGCAGTTGGCATGCTGACTGCAGGTATGTCCACCTGAGCTGTTGCCAGAGAATTTAATGTTCATTTCTCTACCATAAGCTGCCTCCAACTTCGTTTTAGAGAATTTGGTACATCCAACCGGCCTTACAACCGCAGACCGTGTAACCACACCAGCCTAGGACGTCAAAATCTGGCTTCTTCACCTGCGGGATCGTCTGATACCAGCCACCCGGCCAGCTGATGAAACAGAGGAGTATTTCTGTCTGTAATAATGCTCTTTTGTGGGGAAAAACTCAGTCTGACTGGCAGAGCCTGGTTCCCCAGTGGATGGGCCTGGCTCCCCAGTGAGTGGGCCTGGCTCCCCAGTGAGTGGGCCTGGCTCCCCAGTGAGTGGGCCTGGCTCCCCAGTGAGTGGGCCTGGCTCCCCAGTGAGTGGGCCTGGCTCCCCAGTGAGTGGGCCTGGCTCCCCAGTGGGTGGGCCTGGCTCCCCAGTGGGTGGGCCTGGCTCCCCAGTGAGTGGGCCTGGCTCCCCAGTGGTTGGGCCTGGCTCCCCAGTGAGTAGGCCTGGCTCCCCAGTGGGTGGGCCTGGCTCCCCAGTGGGTGGGCCTGGCTCCCCAGTGAGTGGGCCTGGCTCCCCAGTGGGTGGGCCTGGCTCCCCAGTGGGTGGGCCTGGCTCCCCAGTGAGTGGGCCTGGCTCCCCAGTGAGTGGGCCTGGCTCCCCAGTGGGTGAGCCTATGCCCTCCCAGGCCCACCCATGGCTGCTCCCCTGCCCATTTATGTGAAATCCATAGATTAGGGCCTAATGAATTTAGTTAAATTGACTGATTTCCTTATATGAACTGTAACTCAGTAAAATCATTGAAATTGTTGCATGTTGCATTAATTATATACAGTACATTCGGAAAGTATTCAGACCCCTTGACTTTTTCCACATTTTGTGACGTTACAGCCTTATTCTAAAAATGATTAAATATTTTTTTCCCTCATCAATTTACACACAATATTGAAATTTACACACAATACACCGCATATTGAAAAAGTAAGTACAGGTTTTTAGAAATGTTTGCAAATGTATGAATGTTTTTTAATGGAAATATCACATTTACATAAGTATTCAAACCTACTCAGCCTGATATCCCCATGTCTTTGAGCTGTGTGGTGGGTTCTGCTCCTTGAAGCACCTTTGGCATCGTTACAGCCTCTCTCTGTACTTTGTCCTTTCATCTTTCCCTTGATTCTGACTAGTCTCCCAGTCCCTGCCACTGAAAAACATCCCCACAGCATGATGCTGCCACCACTATGCTTCACCGTAGGGATGGTGCCAGGTTTCCTCCAGATGTGACACTCAGCATTCAGGCCAAAAAGTTAAATCTTGGTTTCATCAGACCAGATAATCTTTTTTCTCATGGTCTGAGAGTCCTTTAGGTGCCTTTGGGCAGACTCCAAGCGGCCTTTCATGTACCTTTTACTGAGGAGTGGCTTTCGTCTGACCACTCTACCATAAAGGCCTGATTGGTGGAGTGCTGCAGAGATGGTGGTCATGGAAGGTTCTCCCATCTCCATATAGGAACTCTGGTGCTCTGACAGATTGACCATCAGGTTCTTGGTCACCTCCCTGACCAAAGCCCTTCTTCCCCGATTGCTCAGTTTGGCCGGGTGGCCAGCTCTAGAATGAGCCTTGGTGGTTCCAAACTTCTTCCATTTATGAATGATGGAGGCCACTGTGTTCTTGGGGACGTTCAATGCTGCATACATTTTTTGGTACCCTTCCCCAGATCTGTGCCTTGACACAATCCTGTCTCGGAGCTCTACGGACAATTCCTTCGACCTCGTGGCTTGGTTTTTGCTCTGACATACACTGTCAACTGTGGGACCTTATATAGACAGGTGTGTGCTTTTCCAAATCATGTCAAATCAATTGATGGTGGACTCCAATCAAGTTGTAGAAACACCTCAAGGATGATCAATGAAAATAGGATGCACCTGAGCTCAATTTCAAGTCTCATAGCAAAGTGTCTGAAATACTTATGTAAATATTTCTGTTATTATTTTTAATACATTTGCAAAAATGTCTAAAAACCTGTTTTCGCTTTCTCATTATGGGGTATTGTGTGTATATTAATGAGGAAAAATATTTATTTAATCAATTTTAGAATAAGGCTGTAACGTAACAAAATGTGGAAATAGTCAAGGGGTCTGAATACTTTCCGAATGCACTAAATTTGTTCAGTATACATTGATTGTAAATCTCACCGTGTACCTTACTGAATATTGGTGGTTCATTAGGTCACCTCTCAGTTATCCCATAAACATGAGTTAACCAGAACCACCAAGAAAACCAGGCCTGCGATCTTTGACCTGACCAGCTTGGCCCTCAGAGCCTTTTGGAGCAACCAGTTTTATTGGTAGTTAGACCTACTCAGCCTGATATCCTCATGTCTCTGAGCTGTGTGGTTGGTTCTGCTCCTTCAGACCTCCGACAGTGGGGCTAATTGAAAGGCTCCGGATGGCATGGCAGAGGACCGGACCTTCCCCAAACGCCTGAGGCTTTCCTGGGCTTTAGATGTTGAAATGCCAGGCTAGAGGAGTCAGTTGCTAGGTCCTGGGCAATAGGCGATAGCCGGTAGAATAACTGGTCTTTACACCAATACAGTGGTAGATGCATTCTATGGCACTAACGACAGGAGCAGCTGGGCAGGGAGACAGTGCCTGGGGGCTGTGCCAGCTTGCCGGGTGCTGGGGGGGGGGCAGAGATGGGTGTAGCCGGGGGGATGGGGATGGGCACAATAATGAGGAGGACTTGGAGATGTGTGCCAGTAATGGTGCCAGTCTGCCAGTCTATGAAACCTCTTTCACAATTAGTGGAGCAAAGAGACTTGCTGTGGATAGTATTATACTACATCCTCACTTATTGTCAGATGAGATCCTCGCACTCTGCTAACAGTATCAAGCTGAGACAGAAGAATCCCTCTGGTTGTTCGTGAATAGAAAGAGAAGGGTTCATTCATAGATGCTATCATGGGCCAGGTTCTAGTGGGTCTTACGGTGTCCGATAACATTCTCAAACCATGGATTCATCCCAAATGCCACCCCATTTCATGTGCCGTGCACTACTTTTGACCAAGGCCCATAGGGTGGGCCCTGGTCAAAAGTAGTGAAACAAATATAGTGTGGGATTTGGGCCATAACCGCCATGTTCCTGGACAGGTGACCACTCTTCCATATATCCAGTGGAACTGGAGTGTAGGATAGAATAGAATCAGTATTTTGGATGTCGTCAGTCGGCTGTTCAGGAGCTGCCATTGTCCCCCTGTCTCTCCCTCTCCTTCCTTCCCTGTGTGTGTGTGTGTGTGTGTGTGTGTGTGTGTGTGTGTGTGTGTGTGTGTGTGTGTGTGTGTGTGTGTGATGATAATGATGTTGTCATTGTGGTGGCAGGTGCAGGGCTGTGTGAGCTGCAGGTGACGTCTCTCGTCGTTCCCTTAATGATTCCAATTAACATAATCAAGACCTGGCAGGGCGAAGAGAATGGAGACCGCTGCACCTCCTCTCTCGTCTTGCCCTGTTCCTCCTCCTCCTCCTCCTCCTCACCCTGCTGTGGGCTTTCTACACCGCACGTCGCCATGGCGCCCGCTCCATGCCATCATCCATCCATCGGGTTCCTGTCACACACGCACACACACATTAGATACATACACACACCACTCACCATTTCTCCCCATGGGCAGAAAAACAGGCACAGCTCTCTCCCCCCTCCCCTGCCAGTTGCCACGACCATCGCTACCCGCCACCGCTTTAAAAAAACATGACGTCTAAAAGCTCCTAAACGGTCTACTTCAGAAGCACTTAAGAGAATCTCCACTCAACTTATTGTCTAACGACGACAGGAAGGAGAGAGGGAGGATTGCCAGGTTCTAACGAGGCGGGATAAGATCGTTGTTTTGTTCTGGTTTTCTTTTCCCTGTTTGCTTTTTTGCCGAGGGAGCTGGGTAGTGGCTCTGGGTAGTGACATGTCACACATGGTTTTAGGACAGAGGCGGCGAGCGCTTGTTGGCACGAGAGCAAGGGTGGCAGGGATAAAAGGGTCCTATCGTTTTGGATACGGGTGTAGTGTGGGTGAGTCGGGGATACTGTAAAAGCCTCCAGCTGGGTCGGTGAGTGACAGACTCAGGGGATCCAGGGGCGATCTCCTTCTGCTCAGAATGTGGAGTTAACTGTTGTAAGTAAGTGCAGAGAGAAAGTAGCCTCGCTTTGCCAAACTCAAGTGTTAATGGATTGTGTGTCAGACTCAGCAGGTGGGAGAAGAGACCACAGAAAAAGTCTCTTCCACTGATCCCCTGCATCCGTCTGTGTCGCTCAGATAAGAAACAGGGAGACTGTATTCATTCATTTAGAATATGCGTGACACATACGGACATGCATCATGAAGGACTAGTTCAGCCAAATGTCAAGGTCACCTTATTTTCCGTAACACTAGCAAGTATCCAATCAAGCATAGTAACGTGTAGAAGCACAACATTCCAGTCGGAACATACAGGACCATTCCAGATCCATTACAACATTTATTCTACTCTATTTCTCATGATGCATCAAAAGAATGGGTTTCACCATCCAGATTCATTCCTCCAAATCTCTCACAGAACAAAGTGAAGGACAGAGTGGGAACGACCGAACAAGGCCAAGACGGAGACATTGATCTGGCCGACTAAGGTGATCTAAATGATAGAAACATATGAAACCCTTTTGGTTTCCTGGTGTCATCTAACCAAGCCTGGTTCTAGCTGACAGCAGTGTGTGTGTGTGTGTGTGTGTGTGTGTGTGTGTGTGTGTGTGTGAGAGAGAGTTGGATTTGTCTATTTGTTAGTTGGCATGGGGGCACTTTCACTCGTCCAGACCTCCAGAAAATCCATCATGACGTCTGTGAGAAAACCTTTGATGAGTTTTATGTCTGTATTCCAAGTGTCTCCCTTTAAAGTGCACGTCAAAAGTAGGGAATAGGGTGCCTTTTGGGACACCTGTCTACCCGCAGCTCCATTTTCCTGCATTTCTCAGCCAATCCATTCCGATGTCTTCCTCTATCCATGGTTCAGAGATGTCCCAAGACCAGACGCCAACAGTGGGAAGGGTTGTGAGGACCCGCCAAACATGGTGGATACGGTAGGTGGAGTAATCTGACTCCAGACACTTTTAGTTATTTTGAAGTGGGCTTTTATGTGATGGCACACACACACACACACACACACACACTTTTACGACATTGTAAAATGCGTCTGATTGAAATCGAATGGAGTGGTTGAGTGGAGTTGGTGATCTGGCCACCGGCAGGGTTTGAGCGAGAGAGAAAGAAAGAGAGAGGCAGAGAGAGAGGGGGAGGAAGGAAAAGTGAGAGAGGGAGGGAGGAATGGAAAGAGAGAGGCTTAGAGTGAGAGGGGGAGGGAGGGAGGAACGGAAAGAGACAGGCAGAGAGAGAGGGAGGGAGAAACAGAAAGAGAGAGAGAGGAGGGAGGGAGAAACAGAAAGAGACAGGCAGAGAGAGAGGGAGGGAGAAACAGAAAGAGAGAGGCAGAGAGAGAGAGAGAGGGAGTTATAATCCTGGTGGAGCGCTGATTTCGCCAGGCCAAACGAATCGCCTCCAGGATCCTGTCACCATCTCTATGAAGATAAATGGTATCATTAAACAGGCTCTGTCATCGATTAAACATCCTGTTGGAATCCTGTTTTTTTTATGTGGAAATACAAAATTGCAATGGATAATGTTCAACATGATTCAACGTTTCAGGGTTTGTAACAGAGGGTCCAATAACATTCCAGAATTCAGATAGAGCTGCAGCGGTTTTAACCTTTACTTGTGTTACTGCCAAAAAACGGTGTTTCACACCAAGCAATTTGAGTTGAATACATGTTGTTATTACTGGGACTATGTCATAATGGCTGATTATGATTGTTACAATACCCACTACTAGCAGCTACAATACCCACTACTAGCAGCTACAATACCCACTACTAGCAGCTACAATACCCACTACAAGCAGCTACAATACCCACTACTAGCAGCTACAATACCCACTACTAGCAGCTACAATACCCACTACTAGCAGCTACAATACCCACTACTAGCAGCTACAATACCCACTACTAGCAGCTACAATACCCACTACTAGCAGCTACAATACCCACTACTAGCAGCTACAATACCCACTACTAGCAGTTACAATACCCACTACTAGCAGTTACAATACCCACTACTAGCAGTTACAATACCCACTACTAGCAGTTACAATACCCACTACTAGCAGCTACAATACCCACTACTAGCAGCTACAATACCCACTACTAGCAGTTACAATACCCACTACTAGCAGTTACAATACCCACTACTAGCAGCTACAATACCCACTACTAGCAGCTACAATACCCACTACTAGCAGTTACAATACCCACTACTAGCAGTTACAATACCCACTACTAGCAGTTACAATACCCACTACTAGCAGCTACAATACCCACTACTAGCAGTTACAATACCCACTACTAGCAGCTACAATACCCACTACTAGCAGCTACAATACCCACTACTAGCAGCTACAATACCCACTACTAGCAGCTACAATACCCACTACTAGCAGCTACAATACCCACTACTAGCAGCTACAATACCCACTACTAGCAGCTACAATACCCACTACTAGCAGTTACAATACCCACTACTAGCAGTTACAATACCCACTACTAGCAGTTACAAAACCCACTACTAGCAGCTACAATACCCAGTACTAGCAGTTACAATACCCACTACTAGCAGCTACAATACCCACTACTAGCAGCTACAATACCCACTACTAGCAGTTACAATACCCACTACTAGCAGCTACAATACCCACTACTAGCAGCTACAATACCCACTACTAGCAGCTACAATACCCACTACTAGCAGCTACAATACCCACTACTAGCAGCTACAATGCTATTAGTACCAATGGCAATACGAGATCCAGTCATGATAAATACACACTGAAATGCCATGGAGATGGATGTGTGTCTACAAAAGCACACAGGCATTGTTGCGTTGGCCGTGAGGTGTGTGTGTTTGTGAGGGCCTGAGTGTGTGTGTGGTGTGGATGGGAGAGTACATAGAGAAGGAGTAAAAGTGTGTGTATGTGTGAGTGATTAGATTAGGTCTGTCTGTCTTTGTGTGTATGCATTCATATGTGTGTATCTGTAGTGTGTGTGCTTTCTTGCCTGCATGTGTGTGTGTGCCACAGAGAGAGGAAGTATAAGGGGGTGCAGGTGGCATGGAGCAGGCTGGCACGGGCGGACACGGGCCCACTGTCCCCTGGCAATGCCAACACCATCTGTCATGGAGAGGAACATCTGCAGACCAAGGTGCCCTTGTCACCCAGCGTTAGAGTAACCAGTTTGGCGTTTCCATTGGAAGCGACCTGGCATAGCCAGAGCCACGCAATTTATGTGTGTGTTTGTGTCTGTATGTGTGTTTGTGTGAGAGAGAGAGAGAGGGAGGGAGGGAGAGAGGAGAGAGAGAGAGAGAGAGAGAGAGTGTGTGTGTGTGTGTGTGTGTGTGTGTGTGTGTGTGTGTGTGTATTAGAGAACCAAAGCCAAAACAACATGGCTGTGCAAAGCGTTGACCCAGCTGGACCCCAGTTGCATGCAGAGTCATGTCCCCTCCTGATGCTAGTGTGCCACTACATCCACAACGCTGCCAGACTTAGCCCTGCAAGCCCTCTCTCCTACCCTCCTGCCTCTCCTTTCCTCTCCTCTGGTGTCTCCTCTCCACTGGTGTCTCCTCTCCTCCAGTGTCTCTCCTCTCCTCTCATGTGTCTCTCCTCTCCTGTGTCTCTCCTCTCCTCCTGTGTCTCTCCTCTCCTCCGGTGTCTCTCCTCTCCTCCTGTGTCTCTCCTCTCCTCCTGTGTCTCTCCTACCCTCCTGCCTCTCCTCTCCTCCTGTGTCTCCTCTCCTCTGGTGTCTCTTCTCCACTGGTGTCTCCTCTCCTGTGTCTCTCCTCTCCTCCTGTGTCTCTCCTCTCCTCCTGTCTCTCCTCTCCTCCTGTGTCTCTTCTCTCCTCCTGTGTCTCTTCTCTCCTCCTGTGTCTCTCCTCTCCTGTGTCTCTCCTCTCCTCCTGTGTCTCTCCTCCTGTGTTTCTCCTCTCCTCCTGTGTCTCTCCTCCTGTGTCTCTCCTCTCCTCCGGTGTCTCCTCCTGTGTCTCTCCTCCTGTGTCTCTCCTCTCCTCCTGTGTTTCTCCTCTCCTCCTGTGTCTCTCCTCCTGTGTCTCTCCTCCTGTGTTTCTCCTTTCCTCCGGTGTCTCTCCTCCTGTGTTTCTCCTCTCCTCCTGTGTCTCTCCCTCATAAGTCCTCCTCCTGTGTTCTCCTCTCCTCCTGTGTCTCTCCTCCTGTGTCTCTCCTCCTGTGTTTCTCCTTTCCTCCGGTGTCTCTCCTCCTGTGTTTCTCCTCTCCTCCTGTGTCTCTCCTCTCCTCATAAGTCTCTCCTCTCCTCCTGTCTCTCCTGTGTCTCTCCTCCTGTGTTTCTCCTCTCCTCCTGTGTCTCTCCTCCTGTGTCTCTCCTCTCCTCCGGTGTCTCTCCTCCTGTGTCTCTCCTCTCCTCCTGTGTTTCTCCTCTCCTCCTGTGTCTCTCCTCCTGTGTTTCTCCTCTCCTCCTGTGTCTCTCCTCCTGTGTTTCTCCTCTCCTCCTGTGTCTCTCCTCCTGTGTTTCTCCTCTCCTCCTGTGTCTCTCCTCCTGTGTCTCTCCTCCCGTGTCTCTCCTCCTCTTTTAGTCTGTAATGTATTTTTCGTTATGTGTCGGACCCCCCAGGAAGACTAGCTGTCATCATGGCGTCAGCTATTGTGCATCCAAATCAATCTCCTCTCCTCTCCTTACCTCTCCTCTCATCTCCTGCGTCTCTCCTCTCTTCTCCTCTGCTATATTCTGGCACTCACCACTTCTCTCTCCAGTTCTATCTCCCCTTTTTTCGTCCCTCTGAAAAAAAAAGCAGATGGTCCCTCTTTCCCCACTCCTTCTTTTCATCCCCCTCTCCATCTCATACATCTCCCCCCACTTCTCATCCTTTCATCTACATCTAGCAGGTGTATGACTGATCCTGACTGGCTGACCACCTGTCCATCCTCTTCTCTCCTTCCTCTCTCCCTCTTTCTCTCTCCTCTCTCTTATAAAATATATAGTCTAGAAGAGTGTATGTGTTTTGTTTATGTCCCTATCATGCTCAGTGCATCATACTTCGATCCTCTGTACTGTGGTTAGAGGAGATCTCTACTCAACAAGAACCCACGCCCTTTCAGCTGCATCCCAAATGGTTCCCTATTCCCTATGGAGGCATCCCAAATGGTTCCCTATTCCCTATGTAGTGCACTACTTTTGACCAGGGCCCATAGGGAATAGTGTGCTATTTGGGACATATCATCAGTGACTCATTCTCAGTGACTATCAGTATTCTCAGTTTAACAGCATCTGTTCTAAAATCAGCTCACTGTACATAACTAAACAATATCCAAATGCATATTCCCATGATACTGATTGAGTTCAAATGATTGGCATGAAGATGCTGCATGGGCGTTTCACCGGGAAAACTTGAACAAGTGTCGTTCACGATTGAAAATGAAAAAATGTGATAATAATAATAAATTCATCATCTGAAGGGAGGGTCAACAAAAATGTGTGCGTGAAGTAGAGGTAAAGGAAACACATGCGCAGAACATGATATGAATCTTTCCAGCGGGATCCTGGGGGGAAGAACGAGGCGGTGACCTACGGATCCGCAGCCTCGGCCGATTAAAAATGACTCACCGGTAGTTACTCAAGGAAACCACATGGCGGCAGTATAAAACACTGCACTGTGTTCTGTTTGACATAGATTAACAAACTTCTGGCTGTGATTGTATGGTTTAGTGGTAGTAGCAGCGTGTGTAAGTGTGTATGTATTTGTCCGTGTTCTTTTTCACACAAGTGTGTGTTCTTGTGTATCTAAAGCACTGACTTATCCAGAATACTAAACACTGTCTCACCAAACAGGTCAAGTTTCAGAACGAGATAGCATGTTGAATATTTGCTCATACAGGCGGCTATTTTTGAGGCAGAAAAATCATTATGGAAATGTATCTCATAACATGGTTTAATAGGTAAGCCTATAGAGCCGGTGTTTGGCCTAAAGGCATGAAGGGGTGAAATAAGAGAGGTGTTCGTGTTAGACTGACGCTTTGGCCTAAAGCTAGCTGGTCCGGACAAAGGTAGAGATTCTGCTGCCACGTATACTGCTGTTGCACACACACACACACACACACATATGCACATACACACATATGCACATACACACGCGCACAAGTAAGGAAGCAAACCCACACCCTGTCACACTTATTAATTTCAAACGCCAAGTCTCACTTAAAGCAATGTCTTTGTTCTGTACCACTTCAATCACACTCACTTTCTCTACAGACCAGAAGGTACGTTTTCAGTTTAACGTTTAGTTTTCTCTTCCCCAATTTTTTTTGGCTTGGCATACAAAGGTTTAGTTTTTTCTCTCCCCCCCATCGACACTTTAAAAGTGGAGCAGAGAGAGTGTGTGAGAGAGAGAGACATAAAGAACAGAGACAGGGAAGCGTAGTTCATTGCTAATCAATACGATTTCTCTCCTGCAACCCAAGTTTTCCCCCGTGGGCCCTCTGCATTCAAGACGAGCCAAGGCGAGCAGAGCTTGGCATTGTGCAGCACGCCTTAAAACGAAACACCTGCGAGGTGGTGGAAGAAGACGTGAAAAAAAAAATAGCCCAGTTATTTCGTAGCTCTTAAAAATGTTGGCACGTGTTCCATGAGATTTTCGGGGGAACAAAAAAAAAAGCTAACAAATCCAACTGAAGACAAAAGAAGGTTGTTTTGCTCTGCAGATAGAGGTGCCTTTACACTAAACATAGTTGACAGTTGGACTTCAGTTTGTTATCATTCTCATATCGAAAAAACATATTTGTCCTGTGTCAGTCCTCATACAATGTGGAGAGATTTTGTTATTTAGGATTTGACAAATATGTACAGTGTAGATAGAGAGATTTGTATGGGGGAATTTGGGAGTGTAGGAGAGGGAAATGAGATTGGGAGAGAAGGAGAGGGAAAAGAGATTGGGAGAGAATGAGAGGGGAAAGAGATTGGGAGAGAAGGAGAGGGAAAAGAGATTGGGAGAGAAGGAGAGGGAAAAGAGATTGGGAGAGAAGGAGAGGGAAAAGAGATTGGGAGAGAATGAGAAGGAAAGAGATTGGGAGAGAAGGAGAGGGAAAGAGATTGGGAGAGAAGGAGAGGGAAAGAGATTGGGAGAGAAGGAGAGGGAAAGAGATTGGGAGAGAAGGAGAGGGAAAGAGATTGGGAGAGAAGGAGAGGGAAAGAGATTGGGAGAGAAGGAGAGGGAAATGAGATTGGGAGAGAAGGAGAGGGAAAGAGATTGGGAGAGAAGGAGAGGGAAATGAGATTGGGAGAGAAGGAGAGGGAAAGAGATTGGGAGAGAAGGAGAGGGAAAGAGATTGGGAGAGAAGGATGAGGGAAAGAGATTGGGAGAGAAGGAGAGGGAAAGAGATTGGGAGAGAAGGAGAGGGAAAGAGATTGGGAGAGAAGGATGAGGTAAATAAACCAGATGGTCGTTATTGGCATGCATTTCTCTCTTAAATCTGTTTTCTGCTGTTTATCATGTAGGGAAAAGTTTAACCCTCTTATAACCTCTGTCCCTATCTGACCCCTGACCTATCCCAGAACCTCCTTATTCTATCATCACTTTCTTCTCTCTCTTCTTCCCACCCATCTCTGCATTCCTCTAAAACACCATCCCTGTCTTTCCTAATCCCCTCAACCAACTGACATGATTGAATGCACACGCCCACACACACACACACACTGCTGCCTAAACTAGCGCATCCCCCCCCCTCACACACACAGGTCCAATTCAGACACAGGAGGGTGAACAGGGTCTATTAAAGCCCCAGTCTATTGATTTACATGCCACACTGTGACAAAGCCCCAGTCTACACAGCCTGACCAACCAGTAGCTACAGACCACATATAGACCTCAGGGTGAGCATGGTTGTGTGTGTGTATGGGGGGGGGCTAGTTTAGGCAGCAGTGTGTGTGTGCGTGTATGTACAGCCCGCTAACAAGCCAGTATGTATGTGTGAACCCCCCTGCAGCCACCACCAGTATCATACATCCCAGTCTATACTATAGACAGACTATATGAACTGTGATCTATAGACAGACTATATGAACTGTGGTCTATAAACCAGTATCATACATCCCAGTCTCTACTGTAGACAGACTATATGAACTGTGATCTATAGACAGACTATAATAACTGTGGTCTATAAACCAGTATCATACATCCCAGTCTCTATTGTAGACAGACTATATGAACTGTGATCTATAGACAGACTATATGAACTGTGGTCTATAGACAGACTATATGAACTGTGGTCTATAAACCAGTATCATATATCCCAGTCTCTACTGTAGACAGACTATATGAACTGTGGTCTATAGACAGACTATATGAACTGTGATCTATAGACAGACTATATGAACTGTGGTCTATAGACAGACTATAGGAACTGTGGTCTATAAACCAGTATCATATATCCCAGTCTCTACTGTAGACAGACTATATGAACTGTGGTCTATAGACAGACTATATGAACTGTGATCTATAGACAGACTATATGAACTGTGGTCTATACACCAGTATCATACATCCCAGTCTCTACTATAGACAGACTATATTAACTGTGGTCTATACACCAGTATCATACATCCCAGTCTCTACTATAGACAGACTATATGAACTGTGATCTATAGACAGACTATAATAACTGTGGTCTATAAACCAGTATCATACATCCCAGTCTCTATTGTAGACAGACTATATGAACTGTGATCTATAGACAGACTATATGAACTGTGGTCTATAGACAGACTATATGAACTGTGGTCTATAAACCAGTATCATATATCCCAGTCTCTACTGTAGACAGACTATATGAACTGTGGTCTATAGACAGACTATATGAACTGTGATCTATAGACAGACTATATGAACTGTGGTCTATAGACAGACTATAGAACTGTGGTCTATAAACCAGTATCATATATCCCAGTCTCTACTGTAGACAGACTATATGAACTGTGGTCTATAACACTAGGAACTGTGATCTATAGACAGACTATATGAACTGTGGTCTATACACCAGTATCATACATCCCAGTCTCTACTATAGACAGACTATATGAACTGTGGTCTATAAACAGACTATATGAACTGTCATCTATAGACAGACTATAGACAGACTATATGAACTGTGGTCTATAGACAGACTATATGAACTGTGGTCTATAGACAGACTATATGAAATGTGATCTATAAACAGACTATATGAACTGTGGTCTATAAACAGACAGACAGAACTGTGATCTGTAAACAGACTATATGAACTGTGGTCTATAAACAGACTATATGAACTGTGGTCTATAAACAGATATATCCCTAGTCTGTATCTATAGACAGACTATATAACTGTGGTCTATAAACCAGTATCATACATCCCAGTCTCTACTATAGACAGACTATATGAACTGTGATCTATAGACAGACTATAATAACTGTGGTCTATAAACCAGTATCATACATCCCAGTCTCTATTGTAGACAGACTATATGAACTGTGATCTATAGACAGACTATATGAACAGACTATATGAACTGTGATCTATATACAGTCTCTACTGTATATATGAACTGTGATCTATAGACAGACTATATGAACTGTGATCTATAGACAGACTATATGAACTGTGATCTATAGACAGACTATATGAACTGTGGTCTATAGACAGACTATAAACTGTGGTCTATAAACCAGTATCATATATCCCAACTGTAGACAGACTATATGAACTGTGGTCTATAGACAGACTATATGAACTGTGATCTATAGACAGACTATATGAACTGTGGTCTATACACCAGTATCATACATCCCAGTCTCTACTATAGACAGACTATATTAACTGTGGTCTATACACCAGTATCATACATCCCAGTCTCTACTATAGACAGACTATATGAACTGTGATCTATAGACAGACTATAATAACTGTGGTCTATAAACCAGTATCATACATCCCAGTCTCTATTGTAGACAGACTATATGAACTGTGGTCTATAGACAGACTATATGAACTGTGATCTATAGACAGACTATATAAACTGTGATCTATAGACAGACTATATGAACTGTGGTCTATAGACAGACTATATGAACTGTGGTCTATAGACAGACTATATGAACTGTGATCTATAAACAGACTATGAACTGTGGTCTATAAACAGACTATATGAACTGTGGTCTATAAACAGACTATATGAACTGTGATATATAGACAGACTATATGAACTGTGTTCTATAAACAGACTATATGAACTTTGGTCTATAAACAGACTATATGAACTGTGGTCTATAGACAGACTATATGAACTGTGATCTATAGACAGACTATATGAACTGTGATCTATAAACAGACTATATGAACTGTGGTCTATAGACAGACTATATGAACTGTGGTCTATAGACAGACTATATGAACTGGACTATATGAACTGTCATCTATAGACAGACTATATGAACTGTCTATAAACAGACTATATGACAGACAGACTATATGAACTGTGGTCTATAGACAGACTATATGAAATGGGATCTATAATCAGACTATATGAACTGTGGTCTATAGACAGACTATATGAACTGTGATCTATAAACAGACTATATGAAATGTGGTCTATAGACAGACTATATGAACTGTGATATATAAACAGACTATATGAACTGTGGTCTATAAACAGACTATGTGAACTGTGATCTATATACAGACTATATGAACTGTGATCTATAGACAGACGATATGAACTGTGATCTATAGACAGACTATATGAACTGTGATCTATAGACAGACGATATGAACTGTGATCTATAGACAGACTATATGAACTGTGATCTATAGACAAACTATATGAACTGTGATCTATAGACAGATGATATGAACTGTGATCTATAGACAGATGATATGAACTGTGATCTATAGACTCCTCTGAATGAATCTCTTATAAGTGGGCTTCTGTCACTGTGGTGGCATGAGAGCTAATCTGCATAATCTCCCTGGTTAAAGAAGGATGCCCAGGATGCTTTTACAGGGGGAGGGGTGTGACGGGGGTGTTAGGAATGGTACGGGGGGTTGTGGGGACACACAATGAGGACTTTGTGCGTCTCCACTGGTACAGGGTTAGACAGGGCCTACAGGACTACTGTGGGAGACACCTGTCAGGATAGGAGCCTGAGGGAACTGGTACTGAACCCATGAAGAGGCTTCTTTAATGAGGCGTTGTGTGGGGGGGTGGTGGGTGTATGAGTGTGCGTGTGTGCGAGAGAGAGAGAGAGATTGAGTGTGTTTCAGATCAAATCAAAGTTTATTGGTGGCGTACACAGTTTAGCAGATGTTATCGCAGGTGCAGCGAAATGGTTATGTTTCTATCTCCAACAATGCAGCAATATCTAGCAATACAATAACAATGCACACATTATCCACAAGTAACAAGTGTGTGTGTGTGTGTGTGTGTGTGTGCGTGCGCGTGCGTGTGCGTGTGTGTGTGTGTGTGTGTGTGCGTGCGGCCTTAAGAACAGTGGCATGTAAAGCAGATATTGTGTTAATGGGGTTTGTATGGCATTAAAGATATCCATTGTACTGACACAATATACATTCTACCAAGGCCTTTCAGATCCATACACATATTTATTACAGTGATAGTTGTTAGCCTGTTAGCCAAGCATTGATGTTGTCATTCTCTCTCAGGTCCTGTCTCTTATGATCACAGTAGAGGTGACAGCACAGTTGTAGAGCAGCAGCATGATATGATTACTTTATTGAGCCTTTCTTACTTTACTTTTACATTTTAAATGGACCAAACTGTCGGGCAGGTTACAGACTTGGATGAATGGGCAAAATCAGATTTGGGGTGTTCGAACACACATACACACCTACAAACAAACACACACATGCAGACAAACAGAGACACACACACACACACAAACAAAGTGCCTTAAGTGCTGGTAATGTCTGTCATGCTGCTCTGACAGCAGTAGTTTAACGCAGGCAATCTGCTTAATATGCCCAATGTGAGACATTAGATTCAAACAACATTAAGGAGATTGGGAGATTTGGACTATATTGTTTTCTCACGGCACCGTGGAGAGAGCGATAAAATTACAAGGAACTAGAAATTGTAGGTTTTAGCCCCAGCAAACATGTCCACATTGTCTCGGTGTGGGCCCAATTTGGGCTAAAATATTGGCCCCATCTAGGCTGCCCACATTGGGCCGATGCGCCTTTGCTCATTGGGTTGGGTTGGTGTGGGCTATTCTGTGTTAAGTTGGTATGGGCTAGCCTGTGTTGGGCTGGTGTGGGCTATTCTGTGTTTCGTTAGCCTGTGTTGGGCTGGTGTGGGCTAGCCTGTGTTTCGTTGGTATGGGCTAGCCCGTGTTGGTCTGGTGTTGGCTAGCCCGTGTTGGGTTGGTGTGGGCTAGCCTGTGTTGGGTTGGTGTGGGCTAGCCTGTGTTTAGTTGGTATGGGCTAGCCTGTGTTGGGCTGGTGTGGGCTAGCCTGTGTTGGGATAGTGTGGGCTAGCCTGTATTGGGCTGGTGTGGGCTAGCCTGTGTTTAGTTGGTATGGGCTAGCCTGTGTTTGGCTGGTGTGGGCTAGCCTGTTTTGGGCTGGTGTGGGCTAGCCTGTGTTTAGTTGGTATGGGCTAGCCTGTGTTTGGCTGGTGTGGGCTAGCCTGTGTTGGGTTGGTGTTGGCTAGCCTGTGTTGGGTTGGTGTGGCCTGGCCTGTGTTGGGTTGGTGTGGGCTAGCCTGTGTTGGGTTGGTGTGGGCTAGCCTGTGTTTAGTTGGTATGGGCTAGCCTGTGTTGGGTTGGTGTGGGCTAGCCTTTGTTGGGCTGGGTGCTGATGTAGGATATCCGATGTTGGGCTGATGTGGGATTGGTGTGGGCTAGCCTGTGTTGGGCTGGCTTAGGCTAGCCCACCTTGCCCACCAAATACCCACATGGGGCCAATGGGTTTGCTGGGGAGTCAGAGAAAGAAAAGAGAACCTTCCCTCACAGCTATCTGCCTGAAGCTTGAATACACATATTACTCAATGCAGGTTGGACTGGACTGAGCCAGCCCAGAGAACATTTTGATAACGCCTTCAAAGGCCTGCCTTAATGAATTGGACCCAGAGTTCCAATCAGCTCAAAACTATTTGTTTTAATGTCGTATATAGAGCTGGTCTTCATTATATTTTAACAATCTTAAGAGCTGTCATTTTATTGTGAGGAACTGCAGTTTTATCAGATGTTTTTTCTGTTTCGTCCTCTGTGTGAGTGATCCTTCAAGTTCAGTATGAGAAGCCTTAGTCAGTAGTCACAGTAACACTGTCTAAGAGAGAGAGAGAGAGAGAGAGAGAGAGAGAGAGAGAGAGAGAGACTTGTCTTGACATAGAAGGGGTGTCCTCCACTGTGATCACCAGGAAAGCAATGATGCCTTGCTGGGAATGGGATTCAGGAGCGGTATCAGAGCTCAGAGGCCCTAATTCTGTACTGGGAATTCTGCCATCAACACCAGTAACAAAATAAGTCCACTTTGGCTTAGAGGGGAGAAAGGTTTTGCTTTAGTGTCTTGGCCCCTGACTATCAGTTAGTCAAACATAAACAGATTTTTTTTAAACAGCAATGTTTATAATATACAGTAGCTGCAATAGGATGGTTCAATGCAGACTTTAAATGAAATAATATCAGTTTTCTTTCAACTACATTGAATGAATCAATTCCAGCCTCGTACCTGAGGTTGAATAGAAATGTAATTACATACAGTGACCAATAGAGACCACCAGAGGCCCAGAATATAGAGCTGTGAGATGAGAAATCACCACACATAGTCCATGGTTGCATGGGCCCAAGACCCTCAGTCCATTGTGTGTGTGTGTGTGTGTGTCTGACAGAGGTTTGTGTGTGCGTGTGCTCAGTGGTGTCTGAGTAAAGCATTCTGGGCATAGAGGAAGAGAGCCTAAGGAGTGGGTAGTGTGGGGAAGGGGGAGCAACAGGAGATCATTGTTAGAGAAGGAGGAGTTGGCACTGAGAGAGAAAAAACTATTTTAGACACTATTTGTTAACACATAGGCCTATATCGCCCCTAACCACAACATTTTATCTTATAGAATTATCATAGTTTAGTGTGAACACTGTATGTGTAACCTTTCAGTTGTGTGTGTCAGAGGGAGGGAGAGTAAAGGAGAGAGAATGTGTGTGACTAGTCTGGTAAGCATGAGTTGGCCGGTATAATTGTATTCTCTCCTCCCTGGCATAGGCAACGTTCTGCGTTTCATATGAGGAGCCTGAGCGTTTAGACCAAGCTGGCACAAGACGCCTGACACACACACACACACACACACACACACACACACACACAAAACACACATACACACAAACAGCAACAATGGTGTGCTTTATAAGGTGCCCACCGATGTCATGGCAACCCCCATATCCTCAGAAAGAGGGAAGATGTTGTGTGCCAAATAAATGCCATGGTTACTTTTTTAAAGATACCACGTTGCCCAGAAACCCTTTGAAGCTTATTAAGTGAAACCAGTGGGGAGAGAGAAATGGAGAGAATAAGAAAGAGAAGGAAAGGGAGAGGGGGGAAGGAAAGAGAGGGTTGAGCGAAGGAGAAGGGAGAAAGAGAAGCAGAAAAAGAAATAGGGAAAGAGTGACGGGGTGAGGAGGGAGAAGGGGAGAAAGAAAGTGTGAGGTGGAGATTGAGAGAAGGAGAAAGGCAGAGAGAGAAGGAGGAGAAGTGGGAGTGTATCCGGTTTCTGGGCCAAAGTGTGTCTTTGTTTTAAGGGAAGGACACTGTGAACCTGCCTAGAGAAGCAGGGAGGAGCAGCTAGGCTAGTTAGTGTGCTAACACTGTGAACCTGCCTAGAGCAGCAGGGAGTGAAGCTAGGCTAGTTAGTGTGCTAACACTGTGAACCTGCCTAGAGCAGCAGGGAGGAAGCTAGGCTAGTTAGTGTGCTAACACTGTGAACCTGCCTAGAACAGCAGGGAGGAGCAGCTAGGCTAGTTAGTGTGCTAACACTGTGAACCTGCCTAGAGCAGTAGGGAGGGAAGCTAGGCTAGTTAGTGTGCTAACACTGTGAACCTGCCTAGAGCAGCAGGGAGGGAAGCTAGGCTAGTTAGTGTGCTAACACTGTGAACCTGCCTAGAGCAGCAGGGAGGGAAGCTAGGCTAGTTAGTGTGCTAACACTGTGAACCTGCGAACCTGCCTAGAGCAGCAGGGAGGGAAGCTAGGCCAGTTAGTGTGCTAACACTGTGAACCTGCCTAGAGCAGCAGGGAGGGAAGCTAGGCTAGTTAGTGTGCTAACACTGTGAACCTACCTAGAGCAGTAGGGAGGGAAGCTAGGCTAGTTAGTGTGCTAACACTGTGAACCTGCCTAGAGCAGCAGGGAGGGAAGCTAGGCTAGTTAGTGTGCTAACACTGTGAACCTGCGAACCTGCCTAGAGCAGCAGGGAAGGAAGCTAGGCTAGTTAGTGTGCTAACACTGTGAACCTGCCTAGAGCAGCAGGGAGGAGCAGCTAGGCTAGTTAGTGTGCTAACACTGTGAACCTGCCTAGAGCAGCAGGGAGGGAAGCTAGGCTATTTAGTGTGCTAACACTGTGAACCTACCTAGAGCAGTAGGGAGGGAAGCTAGACTAGTTAGTGTGCTAACACTGTGAACCTACCTAGAGCAGTAGGGAGGGAAGCTAGGCTAGTTAGTGTGCTAACACTGTGAACCTGCCTAGAGCAGCAGGGAGGAGCAGCTAGGCTAGTTAGTGTGCTAACACTGTGAACCTACCTAGAGCAGTAGGGAGGGAAGCTAGGCTAGTTAGTGTGCTAACACTGTGAACCTACCTAGAGCAGTAGAGAGGGAAGCTAGGCTAGTTAGTGTGCTAACACTGTGAACCTGCCTAGAGCAGCAGGGAGAAGCAGCTAGGCTAGTTAGTGTGCTAACACTGTGAACCGGCCTAGAGCAGCAGGGAGGGTCAGCTAGGCTAGTTAGCGTACTAACGCTAATGCCAATCAGCTTTTCACTGATTATGCCAGTATTTGTTAGCACTTAACTGCAGATTTTTCAAATGTATTATATATATTTTTTAATATCATTTGTATTAACTTTTGTGGCTTTTACAGAGTAAGAAAAATACACAAAACAAGGCAAAAAAAACACTAGACACAGGAGAATGAAGAGCACAATTAACAGACAGACAGACAGACAGACAGACAGACAGACAGACAGACAGACAGACAGACAGACAGACAGACAGACAGACAAGACAAGACAAGACAAGACAAGAATAAAAAAGAAATAAAATACCATTAATCAGTATACAGATCATAGACCCACAATAAGCGTCAGACTACACAATCACAGAGGTCAAGTATGAGTACAAACCGCCTACATAAAGTAGATTTGTCCTCGAGTAGCTGAATCGCGCCAGGCCAGGCCTGACAGTCCTGAAATGGACACTTTGTTTTGACGGAGTTGCTTCACAAAGGGGTCCCACATCTTAAGAAATTGATGAGGCTTATTTAAAGTAGAGAAAGCCTCATTGGGAATTAAATCAATGGCCCTTTGTTCCCATTGACTTCTTGAGGAAGCCTTATCAGATATCCACAGCAGAAGAATACATTTTTTGTGCACAATGTAATAAAATGTGTAACATGTGCGTAAGGAAATCGAAGAGGCAGCTCCTCTCTAGTTTCCAGTCTACAAAACGCTGCTCCCAGCTGGAGAGAGCGTTCAAAAACGTTATCTATCTCCTGTAGAACCTCCGACCAGAATGGTTTTTATGTAACAACAATCCCAGAAACAATGAATAAGGGAACCTCCTGCTTCCTGAGACTTACTGTAAAGACAAGACACATTAGGTTTCATTCAAAGGGGTCAGTAATGAGGAACAATCATTGTGCCCTTCTAACTTTCGGGCCTGTCCCCAAATAGAGAGATGTTCTTCAGCATGTAATGAATTGTCTGTATCTTTGTCTGTGATATGTATAAACGTTTACGGAGTGGGATTGTCCCAATAGTAGCTGATTCACCATTAAGCCAAGAGGCTCTTGAGTTTTCAATACTCTCAATAAAGCTCAGTTGAGATGCCAGTTGATAACATTTAAGAGAAGGGGCTGCTAGACCAGCTAACCTGGTAGGTAGAGTGAGATAGCTGTACTTCAGCCTAGGTCTTTTCCTTGGCCAGAAGAAAATGATGATAGCACGGTCTAACTGGGTAAAGGTTTTTCTGGGAAGTAAAAGTGGGACCATTTGATAACGGTATAGCAGGCGAGGGAGAATATTCATTTTGATAAGGTGAGTACGGCCTAACCACGACAGAGAGGCAGGCAACACCCCCTATCAAGATTATTTTGATAAGGTGAGAACGGCCTAACCACGACAGAGAGGCAGGCAACACCCCTATCAAGATTATTTTGATAAGGTGAGAACGGCCTAACCACGACAGAGAGGCAGGCAACACCCCCTATCAAGATCATTTTGATAAGGTGAGAACGGCCTAACCACGACAGAGGCAGGCAACACCACCTATGAAGATCATTTTGATAAGGTGAGAACGGCCTAACCACGACAGAGGCAGGCAACACCCCCTATCAAGATCATTTTGATAAGGTGAGAACGGCCTAACCACGACAGAGGCAGGCAACACCACCTATGAAGATCATTTTGATAAGGTGAGAACGGCCTAACCACGACAGAGGCAGGCAACACCACCTATCAAGATCATTTTGATAAGGTGAGAACGGCCTAACCACACGACAGGCAACACCACCTATGAAGATCATTTTGATAAGCAGGCAACACCCCTATCAAGATCATTTTGATAAGGTGAGAACAAGATCATTTCATTTTGATAAGGTGAGAACGGCCTAACCACATTTTGAAAGAGGCAGGCAACGACAGAGAGGCAGGCAACACCCCTTTTGATCAAGATCATTTTGATAAGGTGAGAACGGCCTAACCACGACAGAGAGGCAGGCAACACCCCTATCAAGATCATTTTGATAAGGTGAGAACAGCCTAAACACGACAGAGGCGGGCAACACCACCTATCAAGATCATTTTGAATAGAGAGCAGGAGTGGGGTCATCTATACATGCATTTTAGCACAGGAGAGATTTGAATAGTCAAGTACGTGAAAGCAGAGGGAGGCCATTGGAAAGGCTGATTGTTGAATTAACAGCCTGGGAGTCACCACGTGTCATAGCCTCAGACTTTATACCTAGAGGAAGCTCCTAAAGAGGTAATAAGGTCTACAAGTTTTGGAATAGAATTTCTACACGAGCAGCGAAACATCATCCGCATATGGAGAAATGTTATTGCCTTTGGTCCCCTATTGGATCCCACCTATAGCATCCTCCAGCCTTATTGCCACAGCTAATAACAGAACGGTCATTGGACAAACCTACCTGGTTCCATGTCCTAGTGTGAAATCTGACCCCTTTGGTGAGAACAGCAGCAGTAGGACAGGTGTCAAATACCCCTATCCATTTGATGAACTCATCTCCTAGTGTCATAATCAGATAGGTCCACTCGACCCTGTTAAAGGCCTTCTCTGCATCAAGTGAGATCACTAAGGCCTCCGGGCTATATAGATTTGCATGTTGAATAATGTTTAGAAGTTTCCTTATATTATACTACGAGTATCTGCCCTCGACAAGCCCCGTCTGGTCGATATTGATGAGTGAAGGGAGCAACGCTTCTAGCCTAGTGGCCAAGGTTTTGGCCAACAGCCGTACATCTAAATTCTGGATGAAAATGAGCCTGAATGAAAGAGCCAATCATCAGCTGGTTTGCCCTTCTTTAGAATGTTATGATATGGGGGGGGGGTTAGTGCTAGGACATAGACAACCACACTATCCAGGACACACTCCATCCATATTGAACCTTCAACACCTAGGCGCATAGGCTGATTTCTCACACATTTACAAGCTTAAATCCGGTTACAGACCAGTTAACTAGGCCTGAGACCCCTAGACTTAGTGAGTGCAACAATATTAGCAGGCTAGTTATTGGTTTTTGTAACAAGAATCAAAGAGATATTCACCTCCTTCACCATCAAAGAGGACCGTTTAACTACAGATTGAACAAACGCTGATCATTTTATCCTCAACTGTAACTCTCATGCTGTCGTGTTATGAAGCTACTTAAAACAGCAATCAGCAGTAGAAACAATAACAAAGCAGTCTCCTGTTTCTGTAAAAAGCTGAGGGATGATGCTGGAGAAATGTAACCACTCAGATTAACAGATAAAGCTATGGATGCAAGGACTGACCCTCCATGATATCAACATTATAGGTTTAACCATGTTTTGAGGCTATACAGTGTTTGTTTACAATTTACATTGTTTGCAAACATTGAAGTAAAACACGCTTATATTTTTGGTTCTGATGTGGTACGACAGTTGAACTAAGCTCATGACCCCTCATATCCTCGGATGGGGCCACAGTGTCTCCTGACCCCTCCTGTCTCAGCCTCCAGTATTTATGCTGCAGTAGTTTATGTGTCGGGGGGCTGGGGTCAGTTTGTTATATCTGGAGTACTTCTCCTGTCCTATTCGGTGTCCTGTGTGAATCTAAGTGTGCGTTCTCTAATTCTCTCCTTCTCGCTTTCTTTCTCTCTCTCGGAGGACCTGAGCCCTAGGACCATGCCCCAGGACTACCTGACATGATGACTCCTTGCTATCCCCAGTCCACCTGGCCATGCTGCTGTTCCAGTTTCAACTGACCTGAGCCCTAGGACCATGCCCCAGGACTACCTGACATGATGACTCCTTGCTGTCCCCAGTCCACCTGGCCATGCTGCTGCTCCAGTTTCAACTTCCACCTGACTGTGCTGCTGCTCCAGTTTCAACTGTTCTGCCTTATTATTATTCGACCATGCTGGTCATTTATGAACATTTGAACATCTTGGCCATGTTCTGTTATAATCTCCACCCGGCACAGCCAGAAGAGGACTGGCCACCCCACATAGCCTGGTTCCTCTCTAGGTTTCTTCCTAGGTTTTGGCCTTTCTAGGGAGTTTTTCCTAGCCACCGTGCTTCTACACCTGCATTGCTTGCTGTTTGGGGTTTTAGGCTGGGTTTCTGTACAGCACTTTGAGATATCAGCTGATGTACGAAGGGCTATATAAATAAATTTGATTTGATTTTGATTTGATTTGATGAGGCATTTTTCCGTTGTGTTCTTCAAAAATCTATCGGTACATATAATTAAGTCCAAAAATGGATGTAGCAACTGCTGATTGCCACTTTTAAGTTAGCTTTGGCTTTGTAGCTTAGCTTTAACACATGTCAACATCACACCAGTCAGCACCCACTCAGCTCCCCATTGTAGCCTCCTAACATGCTAACATGAACAGACTGGCTTGAAAAAAAGGTGTGTGTTTATGAACTTTGTTTAAAATCTGTGCTCTTTGAGTGCGAGTCTGTGTGAGAAAAAAATCTGTCTGTGTGATAGCCAGCCTGTGTGTGTGTGTTTCATCTGTAATTAAATCAGTCCATTTCTCCTCCCTGGGTTAGCGAGGCGCCAGTGGATCTGCCCAGGGAGACACACACACACACACACACACACACACACAGACACAGCGAGACAGTTAGGCTCTGCCAGTTTCATTAGAGGTGATGGATGACCTCATGAGAAATTGGCCTTGTCGTCGACACTGCAGTTACACTTACCCACACTTCAAAGAGAAACACAAACTTCTGTGTTTGATAGAAAAAGACAGTGAAATAATGCATGCGTATGCGTATGCGTGTGTGTCTGTGTGTCTGTCTCTCTCGCTCTTTCTATGAATACAACTATGCATACATTTAATTGCATGTGCAAGCATCTGCGTGTTGTGTGGTGTGGTGTGTGTGTGGTGTGGTGTGGTGTATGGTGTTGTGTTGTGTGTGTGGTGTGGTGTGGTGTGTATCTCTGTGCATCCCTGTGCTTCAGTGCAGTGGGGGGATGGTATTAGAGTGTGTTCCCACTGTGTACTGACTCTACCAGAGGCAGCCTGGGCGCTTAGTTAGTGGTTTTGGTGGACATTTCCATATTGCCCAGGGTCATATGGGCACCGTGCCCACTTCTGACGCTGTGTGTGTGCGTGTGTTTGTGTGTGTGTGTGCGCGTGCTGTGGGTGCCCGCTGAGGCGTGGGGAGATTAAAGCGGGCGCGCAGTGGCACAAAGGGCCTGTCTAGTGCTTTTTAATTCCCTAAATTAGGGCTTGTTGCCAACGCAGTGCCAACCGAGGCTGATAGGAGGGCTCCTGGTAGGGCTAACACTCCAGAACTGACTGGTACTACTACTACTAACTACTAACTAGATAGGAGGGCTAACACTCCAGAACTGACTGGTACTACTAACTACTAACTACTAACTAGATAGGAGGGCTAACACTCCAGAACTGACTGGTACTACTAGAACTAACTACTGCTCACTGACAGACAGGAGGACATACAGTGGGGCAAAAAAGTATTTAGTCAGCCACCAATTCTGCAAGTTCTCCCACTTAAAAGGTGAGAAAGGCCTGTAATTTTCATCATAGGTACACTTCAACTATGACAGACAAAAATGAGAAAAAAAATCCAGAAAATCACATTGTAGGATTTTTTATGAATTTATTTGCAAATTATGGTAGAAAATAAATACTTGGTCAATAACAAACGTTTATCTCAATACTTTGTTAAATACCCTTTGTTGGCAATGACAGAGGTCAAACGTTTTCTGTAAGTCTTCACAAGGTTTTCACACACTGTTTCTGGTATTTTGGCCCATTCCTCCATGCAGATCTCCTCTAGAGCAGTGATGTTTTGGGGCTGTTGCTGGGCAACACGGACTTTCAACTCCCTCCAAAGATTTTCGATGGGGTTGAGATCTGGAGACTGGCTAGGCCACTCCAGGACCTTAAAATGCTTCATACGAAGCCACTCCTTCCTTGCTCGGGTGTTGTGTTTGGGATCATTGTCATGCTGAAAGACCCAGCCATGTTTCATCTTCAATGCCCTTGCTGATGGAAGGAGGTTTTCACTCAAAATCTCACAATACATGGCCCCATTCATTCTTTCCTTTACACGGATCAGTCGTCCTGGTCCCTTTGCAGAAAAACAGCCCCAAAGCTTGATGTTTCCACCCCCATGCTTCACAGTAGGTATGGTGTTCTTTGGATGCAACTCAGCATTCTTTGTCCTCCAAACACGATGAGTTGAGTTTTTACCAAAAAGTTCTATTTTGGTTTCATCTGACCATATGACATTCTTCCAATCTTCTTCTGGATCATCCAAATGCTCTCTAGCAAACTTCAGACGGGCCTGGAGATGTACTGGCTTAAGCAGGGGGACACGTCTGGCACTGCAGGATTTGAGTCCCTGGTGGCGTAGTGTGTTACTGATGGTAGGCTTTGTTACTTTGGTACCATCTCTCTGCAGGTCATTCACTAGGTCCCCCCGTGTGGTTCTGGGATTTTTGCTCACCGTTCTTGTGATCATTTTGACCCCACGGGGTGAGATCTTGCGTGGAGCCCCAGATCAAGGGAGATTATCAGTGGTCTTGTATGTCTTCCATTTCCTAATAATTGCTCCCACGGTTGATTTCTTCAAACCAAGCTGCTTACCTATTGCAGATTCAGTCTTCCCAGCCTGGTGCAGGTCTACAATTTTGTTTCTGGTGTCCTTTGACAGCTCTTTAGTCTTGGCCATAGTGGAGTTTGGAGTGTGACTGTTTGAGGTTGTGGACAGGTGTCTTTTATACTGATAACAAGTTCAAACAGGTGCCATTAATACAGGTAACGAGTGGAGGACAGAGGATCCTCTTAAATGAATAAGTTACAGGTCTGTGAGAGCCAGAAATCTTGCTTGTTTGTAGGTGACCAAATACTTATTTTCCACCATAATTTGCAAATAAATAAATTAAAAATCCTACAGTTTTTCTCATTTTGTCTGTCATAGTTGAAGTGTACCTATGATGAAAATTACAGGCCTCTCTCATCTTTTTAAGTGGGAGAACTTGCACAATTGGTGGCTGACTAAATACTTTTTTTGCCCCACTGTACATACAGAGAGAGAGAGAGATAGAGGCCCTTGTTAACATTTCCACTCACTCACTTGAATTAATTTGACTGTGGATGTTGTATATGGTATACAGCCTTAGCTAATTTCAGCAAGCGCATGTGCCACCCTTATTTACAATCTTGGTGTCATCACCATCTTCCCCCCCTAATACTAATGTGGCTCTTCAACTGTTTCAGAACAGTTCAGCACCATCCTGGTGTGTGTGTGCGCGTGCACGTGCATGACTACTTGTCACTGTGTACACATGCAGTGCCTTCAGAAAGTATTTGTACCCCCTGACCTATTCCACATTTTGTTGTTACAGTCTGAATTCAAAATGGATTCAATGTATATTTTCTCTCGCCCATCTACACACACAAATTGAAAACATGTTTTTAGAAATGTGATTATTATCCTGCTGAAAGGTGAATTTGTCTCCCAGTGTCTGCTGGAAAGCAGACTGAGCCAGGTTTTCCTCTGGGATTTTGCCTGTGTTTTGCTCTATTTCGTTTATTTTTATCAAAACAAAACTCCTTAGTCCTTGCCGATGACAAGCATACCCATAGCATGATGCAGCCACCACCATGCTTGAAAATATGAAGAGTGGTACTCAGTGATGTGTTGTGTTGGATTTCCCCCAACATAATGCTTTGTATCCAGGACATAAAGTTTTTGCAGTTTTACTTTAGTGCATTTTTGCAAACAGGATGCATGTTTTTGAATATATTTATTCTGTACAGGTTTCTTCTTTTCACTCTGTCATTTATGTTAGTATTGTGTAGTAACTACAGTGTTGTTGATCCATCCTCAGTTTTCTCCTATCACAGCCATTAAACTCTGTCATTTAGGTTAGTATTGTGGAGTAACTACAATGTTGTTGATCCATCCTCAGTTTTCTCCTATCACAGCCATTAAAATCTGTAACTGTTTTAAAGTCACCATTGGCCTCATGGTAAAAACCCCTGAGCGGTTTCCTTCTTCTCCGGCAACTGAGTTAGGAAGGACGCCTGTAACTTTGTAATGAATGGGTGTATTGATACACCATCCAAAGTGTAATTAATAACTTCACCATGCTCAAAGAGATATTCAATGTCTGCTTTTTTAAAAATCTACCAATAGGTGTCCTTCTTTGCCTGGCATTGAAAAACCTCCCTGTTCTTTGTGGTTGAATCTTTGTTTGAAATTCACTGCTCGACTGAGGGACCTTACAGATAATTGTATGTGTGAAGTACAGAGATGACGTAGTCATACAAAAATCACATCCAACACTATTATTGAGTCCATGCAGCTTATTATGTGAAGGGTTGAATAGTTGACTCAAGTCCTTTCAGCTTTTCATTTTTAATTCATTTGTTTGTTACAATTTTTGAAAACATAATTCCACTTTGGCATGATGGTGTATTGTGTGTAGGCCAGTGACACAAAATCTCAATTGAATCCATTTTAAATTCAGGCTGCAACAACAACAAAATGTGGAAAAAGTCAAGGGGTGTGAATACTTTCTGGAGGCACTGTATGTGCCTGAATGTATAAGCGTGTTTGTCTCCAATCTCTCCATGCCCGCGGGGTATTGGCACCCAGCTAAAGGGCTAGTGTGTGGACACAGGGGTGTGTGTATGTCAGGTCTCCAAGGCCCCTCCCTCTCTCTCTCTGTGTAATCCAAATCCACTTTCAAAGGTGCTGCTCTGGCATTAATACACCATGTGACTCCATTGCCAAAGCCTTTTGACTTGCAATATATTTAAACCACTACCACTATTCAAATTATTCATGTTCTCTATATTGATAAGTAACTAACTTATTTGTGCAAAGTACATTACAAATGCTTTAGCAAGCTGCAGTGATACTGCACAGCAGTTGTAAATACTAACATAAATGGTAGCAATAACTTACTTTCATGGATGATCGTGTGTGTGTGTGTTACGTGTTTAGCACGTGTGTGTGTTACGAACATTGGTGCAGTGACATCAGGACGTCTGGACCTTCCTCAGTACAGCGAAGTATTGTTGATGTATGGAACGTTGTGCTTAAGTGTATCAATTGTGTATTCATATTTGAAATGTATGTAGTTCTGTCCTTGAGTTGATACCTTTATGTACTGGTATGAGTGTGAATGGTAGAGCTGGGAATTACCAGGGACCTCACGATACCATATTATCATCAGACTTTGGTGCCGATACGATTGTCACAATTCTATGTGTATTGCGGTTTGATATTGTGATTTTTAATTGCGATTCGATGTTCCAGACATATTGCCCACCATGTCTGCTGCAGAGGGATAAGAGAGAGACATTAAATCAGGAGTTTGATCAGTCATGGAAACAAGAGGGCTGAAAACATTTGTGTCCCTATTTAAAAAAGAAGATGGAGAACAAGCTATTAAGGAAAAATACTGTTGTTCTGGTGCAGGTACGATTTGATACGATTTATCGTTAAAAAAAACTATGTCCCGATATGTAACTGTATCGATTTTCTCCCCCCATCACTAGTGACTGGTGGACACTGCTGGGTGTGAATGTGGTGTAGCGGAATTAAGATGGAAATGTACGACAAGCTGTTGAGGTGGAAACCATGAAATAGGAAGTTTAAAGGGAGGAAACTCCAACCGATTCAAAGTTGCTGCGTTCACGTCTGTTAACTCTGATCACGGCTGAGGTGAAAGCCTTAGTGGGAGCCAAGGACCTTAACCCTTTATGGGTGGTAGACTGCAACCCATTACACTATCTCAGCTAACCCGTTAAGGGTGGTAGACTGCAACCCATTACACTATCTCAGCTAACCCGTTAAGGGTGGTAGACTGCAACCCATTACACTATCTCAGCTAACCCTTTATGGGTGGTAGACTGCAACCCATTACACTATCTCAGCTAACCCGTTAAGGGTGGTAGACTGCAACCCATTACACTATCTCAGCTAACCCTTTATGGGTGGTAGACTGCAACCCATTACACTATCTCAGCTAACCCTTTATGGGTGGTAGACTGCAACCCATTACACTATCTCAGCTAACCCTTTATGGGTGGTAGACTGCAACCCATTACACTATCTCAGCTAACCCGTTATGGGTGGTAGACTGCAACCCATTACACTATCTCAGCTAACCCGTTAAGGGTGATAGACTGCAACCCATTACACTATCTCAGCTAACCCTTTATGGGTGGTAGACTGCTTACACTATCTCAGCTAACCCTTGGTAGACTGGGTTACACTATCCCCATTAACCTCAGCTAACCCTTTATGGGTGGTAGACTGCAACCCATTACACTATCTCAGCTAACCCGTTATGGGTGATAGACTGCAACCCATTACACTATCTCAGCTAACCCGTTATGGGTGGTAGACTGCAACCCATTACACTATCTCAGCTAACCCTTTATGGGTGGTAGACTGCAACCCATTACACTATCTCAGCTAACCCGTTAAGGGTGATAGACTGCAACCCATTACACTATCTCAGCTAACCCATTGATAGACTGCAACCCATTACACTATCTCAGCTAACCCTTTATGGGTGGTAGACTGCAACCCATTACACTACACTATCTCTCAGCTAACCCGTTAAGGGTGGTAGACTGCAACCCATTACACTATCTCAGCTAACCCGTTAAGGGTGGTAGACTGCAACCCATTACACTATCTCAGCTAACCCGTTAAGGGTGGTAGACTATCTCAGCAACCCATTACACTATCTCAGCTAACCCGTTATGGGTGGTAGACTGCAACCCATTACACTATCTCAGCTAACCCTATCTCAGCTAACCCTTTATGGTGATAGACTGCAACCCATTACACTATCTCAGCTAACCCGTTATGGGTGATAGACTGCAACCCATTACACTATCTCAGCTAACCCTTTATGGGTGGTAGACTGCAACCCATTACACTATCTCAGCTAACCCTTTAAGGGTGGTAGACTGCAACCCATTACACTATCTCAGCTAACCCGTTAAGGGTGGTAGACTGCAACCCATTACACTATCTCAGCTAACCCGTTAAGGGTGGTAGACTGCAACCCATTACACTATCTCAGCTAACCCGTTAAGGGTGGTAGACTGCAACCCATTACACTATCTCAGCTAACCCTTTATGGGTGGTAGACTGCAACCCATTACACTATCTCAGCTAACCCGTTAAGGGTGGTAGACTGCAACCCATTACACTATCTCAGCTAACCCTTTAAGGGTGGTAGACTGCAACCCATTACACTATCTCAGCTAACCCGTGATAAGGGTGGTGAGACTGCAACCCATTACACTATCTCAGCTAACCCGTTAAGGGTGGTAGACTGCAACCCATTACACTATCTCAGCTAACCCGTTAAGGGTGGTAGACTGCAACCCATTACACTATCTCAGCTAACCCGTTAAGGGTGGTAGACTGCAACCCATTACACTATCTCAGCTAACCCGTTAAGGGTGGTAGACTGCAACCCATTACACTATCTCAGCTAACCCGTTAAGGGTGATAGACTGCAACCCATTACACTATCTCAGCTAACCCGTTAAGGGTGGTAGACTGCAACCCATTACACTATCTCAGCTAACCCGTTAAGGGTGGTAGACTGCAACCCATTACACTATCTCAGCTAACCCGTTAAGGGTGGTAGACTGCAACCCATTACACTATCTCAGCTAACCCTATCTCAGCTTAAGGGTGGTAGACTGCAACCCATTACACTATCTCAGCTAACCCGGGGTGATAGACTGCAACCCATTACACTATCTCAGCTAACCCGTTAAGGGTGGTAGACTGCAACCCATTACACTATCTCAGCTAACCCGGGTGGTAGACTGCAACCCATTACACTATCTCAGCTAACCCGTTAAGGGTGAGACTGCAACCCATTACACTATCTCAGCTAACCCGTTAAGGGTGGTAGACTGCAACCCATTACACTATCTCAACCCGCTAACCAACCCATTACACTATCTCAGGGTGGTAGACTGCAACCCATTACACTATCTCAGCTAACCCGTTATGGGTGGTAGACTGCAACCCATTACACTATCTCAGCTAACCCGTTATGGGTGATAGACTGCAACCCATTACACTATCTCAGCTAACCCGTTAAGGGTGGGTGAACCCATAGACTGCAACCCATTACACTATCTCAGCTAACCCTTTAAGGGTGGTAGACTGCAACCCATTACACTATCTCAGCTAACCCTTTAAGGGTGGTAGACCAACCCATTACACTTCTCAGCTAACCCGGGTGGTAGACTGCAACCCATTACACTATCTCAGCTAACCCGTTAAGGGTGGTAGACTAACCCGCAACCCATTACACTATCTCAGCTAACCCGTTAAGGTGATAGACTGCAACCCATTACACTATCTCAGCTAACCCTTATGGGTGGTAGACTGCAACCCATTACACTATCTCAGGTTAAGTGGTAGACTGCAACCCATTACACTATCTCAGCTAACCCGTTAAGGGTGGTAGACTGCAACCCATTACACTATCTCAGCTAACCCGTTAAGGGTAGACTGCACTAACCCAAGGGTCTGCAACCCATTACACTATCTCAGCTAACCCGTTAAGGGTGGTAGACTGCAACCCATTACACTATCTCAGCTAACCCGTTAAGGGTGGTAGACTGCAACCCATTACACTATCTCAGCTAACCCGTTAAGGGTGGTAGACTGCAACCCATTACACTATCTCAGCTAACCCGTTAAGGGTGGTAGACTGCAACCCATTACACTATCTCAGCTAACCCGTTAAGGGTGGTAGACTGCAACCCATTACACTATCTCAGCTAACCCGTTAAGGGTGGTAGACTGCAACCCATTACACTATCTCAGCTAACCCGTTAAGGGTGGTAGACTGCAACCCATTACACTATCTCAGCCCCGTTAAGGGTGATAGACTGCAATCTCAGGGTGATAGACTGCAACCCATTACACTATCTCAGCTAACCCGTTAAGGGTGGTAGACTGCAACCCATTACACTATCTCAGCTAACCCGTTAAGGGTGGTAGACTGCAACCCATTACACTATCTCAGCTAACCCGTTAAGGGTGGTAGACTGCAACCCATTACACTATCTCAGCTAACCCGTTAAGGGTGGTAGACTGCAACCCATTACACTATCTCAGCTAACCCGTTAAGGGTGATAGACTGCAACCCATTACACTATCTCAGCTAACCCGTTATGGGTGATAGACTGCAACCCATTACACTATCTCAGCTAACCCGTTAAGGGTGGTAGACTGCAACCCATTACACTATCTCAGCTAACCCGTTATCTCAACCCATTACACTATCTCAGCTAACCCGTTAAGGGTGGTAGACTAACCCATTACACTATCTCAGCTAACCCGTTAAGGGTGATAGACTGCAACCCATTACACTATCTCAGCTAACCCGTTAAGGGTGATAAACCCATTACACTATCTCAGGTGGTAGCTAACCCGTTAAGGGTGATAGACTGCAACCCAACCCATTACACTATCTCAGCTAACCCGTTAAGGGTGATAGACTGCAACCCATTACACTATCTCAGCTAACCCGTTAAGGGTGGTAGACTGCAACCCATTACACTATCTCAGCTAACCCGTTAAGGGTGGTAGACTGCAACCCATTACACTATCTCAGCTAACCCGTTAAGGGTGATAGACTGCAACCCATTACACTATCTCAGCTAACCCGTTAAGGGTGGTAGACTGCAACCCATTACACTATCTCAGCTAACCCGTTAAGGGTGATAGACTGCAACCCATTACACTATCTCAGCTAACCCGTTAAGGGTGATAGACTGCAACCCATTACACTATCTCAGCTAACCCGTTAAGTGGTAGGCTAACCCGTTAAGGTGATAGACTGCAACCCATTACACTATCTCAGCTAACCCGTTAAGGGTGATAGACTGTAACAATCTCAGCTAACAAGATTCAAGGCCTGGTTATTTCAGCTAACCCGAATGTTGCAACCCATGGTAACCTAAAAGACTGCAACCCATTCCTATCTCAGCTAACCCGGTGGTATCTGTTAACACTAAGGCCTACAAATTTAAGAGATGACATGTTCTCAGCTAACCCAGGGTGGTAGACTGCAACCCATATCTCAGCTAACCCGTTAAGGGTGGTAACTGTAAATTACACTATCTCAGTAACCCGTATACTTTACCCTATCTCAGGATACCCCCATTACAGGCGGTAACTATTAGAAAGCAACCCGGGGTGATAGACTTCATTCACATCAGGGTGAATTTAGCCAAAAGTGTCAGCTTATTTGCTAACCCGCTACAACCCATCCTTGTTATTGCATTTTAATGTGTTACAACTCTCAGCTTACACTATCTCAGCTCTCACTAAACCCGGGGTGATAGACTGGCATTCAGTAACATTATGACTCACATGATTACTGAAGGCATTTTTTCAGTGTGTTACACTGGCATTCAGTAGCATTATGACTCACATGATTACGAGATGCATTTTAGTGTGTTACACTGGCATTCAACTATAGAAACAAGGTAGCATTATGACTCACATGATTACGAAGGCATTTTAGTGTTTTAATGGTTACACTGGCATTCAGTAGCATTATGACTCACATGATTACGAAGGCATTTTAGTGTGTTACACTGGCATTCAGTAGCATTATGACTCACATGATTACGAAGGCATTTTAGTGTGTTACACTGGCATTCAGTAGCATTATGACTCACATGATTACGAAGGCATTTTAGTGTGGTACACTGGCATTCAGTAGCATTATGACTCACCTGATTACGAAGGCATTTTAGTGTGGTACACTGGCATTCAGTAGCATTATGACTCACCTGATTACGAAGACAGTAATGTATGAAAGCATGTATATTTTTATTTTAAATGTATGTAGTTATGTCCTTGTCTATTAATGTTCTGTATTATGTCATGGTTCATGTTCTGTGTTGGACCCCAGGAAGAGTAGCTGCTGCTTTCGCAACAGCTAATGGGGATCCTAATACAATATTAATGTTGGTGTGTGTGTGTGTCCACACGGATGCCCGTCCGCCTGTTCTAATCCCAGTCTCTCTCAGCATCTGGAGCATTGACACAGTTTAAAGGCCTGGCGATGCCCACATAGGGCTGGCCCATTGCGCACACACTCACACACGGCCTATCTGGGGCACCAGAAGGCCCAGGAACCGCCAAGGCAGAGGCTGCCCACGTTGGCACTGCCACTGGGGGAGGGGGGCACTGCTGGCGCTCGGGGAGAGAGGGGAAATGGCAAGGGTGTGTGGTGGGGCTGAGGGAGTGAGGGAGGGGGAGGAGGGGGCACCTGGCATGGGATAATCACCCTGGGAATGGTCCCATGCCCTCTGTAGATATCAGGGAGGGAGGGATGGGGAGGTGTTGGGGTGTTAGAGAAAGAGGGATGAAGAGAGAGGGGGGAGATATAGAGATAGAGTGAGGGGGTGTGGGGAGATGAGAGAAAGACACAGAGAGAGAGAGAGAATGGATGGGGTTGTTAGTGTATGTATTGAGAGAACTCAACACTTCACATGGGACTGGGAGTATGGATGGTTTTATCATGCTAATGCTCCGCTCTGCTCTTAAAGGACAGGTGCTACTTCTCACCCATAACAAGCTGGCATGGGCTGCTTGTGATGCCCTCTCTCTCCCTCTTTCTCCCAGTCTCTCTCTCTCTCTCTCTCCCTCTTTCTCCCAGTCTCTCTCGCTCTCTCTCTTTCCCTGTCTCTCGCTCTTTTTTTCCCTGTCTCTTTCTCCCTCTCTCTCCCTCTTTTTCCCTGTCTCTTTCTCCCTCTCTCTCCCTCTTTTTCCCTGTCTCTTTCTCCCTCTCTCTCCCTCTTTTTCCCAGTCTCTCTCGCTCTCTCTCTTTCCCTGTCTCTTGCTCTGTTTTTCCCTGTCTCTCCCTCTCTCCCCCCCTCTCTCTTTTTCAATGTCTCTGTCACTCTACCTTTTACCCACAGCTGGCATCGGATGCTTATGGCACAACTACCCCCCTCTCTTTCCATCTCTCTACTTTTCACCATACAGGCTGGAATTGGGTGATTATACCCCTCTCTCTCCCTTATCTCTCCTTCAGTCCAGGCCTCAGGTTGCATCAGGGTCGTCTCCCTCTCTCCCTCTCTCCCTGCCCTCAATGTCCTGGCCCACTGATGGCCTATCTCTCCCTGCCCTGCCCTGGCCCACTGATGGCCTATCTCTCCCTGCCCTGCCCTGGCCCTGGCCCACTGATGGCCTATCTCTCCCTGCCCTGCCCTGGCCCTGGCCCACTGATGGCCTATCTCTCCCTGCGCTGCCCTGGCCCACTGATGGCCTATCTCTCCCTGCCCTGGCCTGGCCCACTGATGGCCTATCTCTCCCTGCCCTGGCCCAACTGATGCCACCCCACGCCTGCCTCCTTCCTCGCCTGAACTCTCTCTCTCTGTAGTGGGCACAGATGCCCATGTTGGCCTGCAACAGCTGTCTCACCATGTGGCACTACCAAGTGTTGCCACCCAATGGAGTGGGATTGGGTGAGGGGGAGAAAGGGTGGTGGGGGAGAGGGTGTGGGGAGGGGGTCTGAGTTGGGATGTGAGGGGCCGAGTTCATGAATATTAATGTTGTGATCACAGCCGAGTTCTGCCCAGGCAGGATCAAAAATCCAGGCAGATTCCTGCCTGTCTCTGTCTTTTTCTCCCTCCATCTTTCTTTATCTTTCTTCATTTTTCTAATGTTCTGTCTTTCTAGCTCTTTTGCACTCTTCTTCTCTCTCCCTTCTCTCTCTCTCCCCCTCTCCTTCTCTCCTTCCCTCGCTCTCCCTATCTACCCCCCCTTTCGCTCTCACTCTCTCCCAGTAGAGTCAGTAAAGGTGATGGCCAGCGCCCATGTCTCCCCCGGTCACAGACAGGAAGCCCCTGGAAACAGAGAGAGGGAGGGAAACGTCAAACGCCTAGTTCTCATTGGTCGAAGAGTTCAAAATACACAAACCGTAACCAATAAGAAGACAAGCAGTCATCTAAGGAGTGGGACACAGAGACAGAGTAGTTTCACCCAAAATATTTTCATCCAAAAAGCTATACACGAGAAGTGCCGAAAACAGACTAGAGCCAACAAAATGGTGGCCATCGAGTGACGGGTGGCGTCCATTTTGGGGCGAGATAATTTCAGCTTCCAGAGTATCTTAAATAATCCTCATCCTCACCTCAAATAAAAATTATATTCAGAATTCCTGAACTAACACTTACACTTGACTCCCTCCCAACCCCCCCAATCTCTGATTTTGCTGATAGGTCCTTTATTGAGGAAAAACGTACTCACTATGACTGTGATATGTGGTTATCCCACCTAGCTATCTTAAGATGAACGTACCAACTGTAAGTCCCTCTGGATAACAGCGTCTGCTAAATGACTCAAATATAAATGTAAGTGAGTCATCCAAACAGCTAAATAAGTGGCATCATGAATTATTATTATTTTTTAACATTACTAAACCTACCAGGTGGTCGCTAATTCTAGCTACACATTGACAGTGGATGGGGTGAGTTAGCTACCACCACACAATGTAAAGCATTATAATCTTGGTCACAGCTGAGTATATGCAATATTCAGAGACACACTTGTCTGGTTACACAAGACTAAGCACTGTGACAGCCTATGGCTTTACACAGTACATACATGCATTCTGTTGTAATAGAAAACAGATTGGAAGGAAAACTAATCAAAAGTGAGTGATGTGATGATGGCGTCACAGTTCTATAGCTACGGCATCAGGAGAGGAGAGGGGCTGTCAGAATGAAAAGAACACACACACACACACACACACACACACTGGCCAAAACAGCAGGGGTAAAAGCTAAAGGGACCGCAAGAAGGATGGAGAGATGGAGGAGAGAAAGAGAGAGAGAGAAAGCGAGGGATGGGGCAGCAGATCAGAGAGTGTCTCTAGTGTCGTGCTCTCCCTTTAAAGAAGAGCCAGGAAAACAGATTAGGAGTCCACTCTTTTTCTCCTGGGGGAGCAGAGCACCCCCCCGAACACACACACCACACAGACAGACACACACTCTTTAACACACACACACACACACACACTGTAGACCCTCCACTGCACCAGTCCTCTTTACAAACAACAACTGTGTTGGCTAAGAGAAGCTGAAGCTAACTCTAACTGACCCGGCCCACTGCTTAGTTAATTAGCTTGTTTTCTCACGGCTGAACCGAAGACGGTTTGTGTGTTCCATCTCCTCCTTTGACCAACATGTGGACTTAGAGGTGTAATTACTGCTTTCTCTGCCCTGTGTCACGTTTGCAAACAGTTTATGGCTGTTTAATGGGAGGGAGTATTTACTTAGAAAGCCTACTGAGGTACACACTGCCGCTGTTGATGGCTCGGTTGTTCCATTTCAGGGACAGGTGTCTGTGCCTGAGTGCATCTTGTGGTTCTATTTCGGTGTATGACTGTTTTTATATCAAAAAAAATTGTATTTGTCACATGTGCCAAATACAACAGGTGTAGACCTTGCAGTGAAATGCTTACTACAAGCCCTTAACCAACAATGCAGTTCAAGAAATAGTTAATAAAATATTTACTAAATTAACGAAAGTTTTAAAAAATCAAATCAATCAAAAAGTAACACAATAAATGTACATAAAAATAACGAGTCAATGTGCGGGGGTAAAGGTTAGTCCAGGTCATTTGTAAAGTGACTATGCATAGATAATAAACAGTGAGTAGCAGCAGTGTAAAAACAAAGGGGGGTGTTAATGTGAATAGTCTGGTGGATTAATTGTTCAGCAGTCTTATGGCTTGGGGGTAGAAGCTGTTGAGGAGCCTTTTGGTCCTAGACTTGGTGCTTCGGTACCGCTTGCCGTGCGGTAGCAGAGAAAACAGTCTATGACTTAGGTGACTGGAGTCTTTGACAATTTGTTGGGCCTTCCTCTGACACTGCCTATTATATAGATCCTGGATGTCAGGAAGCTTGGCCCAGTGATGTACTGGTGTGTGTGCATGGCTATCGTTTGTTTGTTTGTCTGTCTGTGTGTGTGTCGTCTGTGTATGTGCCTGTGTGTGTGTGTCATCTGTGTCTGTGTCTGTGCCTGTGTGTGTGTGTGTGTGTGTGTGTGTGTGTGTGTGTGTGTGTGTGTGTGTGTGTGTGTGTGTGTGTGTCTGTGTCTGTGTGTCTGTGTGTGTGAGCACACGCGTCAGCCTGCGTCTCCTAGTATCTATTCAGGTTTACAGAGCTGCCCATGGCAGTAGGTGATAAGCACCGGTCCAACCAGACTGTACCAGCCTGGACAGGCCTGTCATTACCAGGGTAGTGTTCCGTTTTCAACTCCTGGTCCTGTAACCAGAAATCTAGCAACCAGGAACTCAACTCACTTTTTTGCCTTTGAGTATTAGTTGTGTATTGGGTTTAGTGGAGTTTCACAGCCACGTGGTATTGAGTCTCACAGCTATGGGGACATACTTTATACGCTCTAAACCTAACTGTATCAAGCCCAGCCAGGTCACCTGTGACACAAATCAGTATTCGATGTCCATCCATGTCTGAGGAGGTCGGGAGCTGACATGTGAAAAGACCACTAGGGGTAACAGCACTGTTACCTTCAAGTAGGTTTGGGTTTTGCTAGGGTGTTGTGGACGAGGATGGGCGTAAGCATCTGCCTCTGGTGACAAAGGTTGTATGTTCGAATCCAGCGATAGAAAGTTGTTGTTGATTTTTGTGTTCAGCCTGTCCCAAACCTTAACCCTTACATGAACTATTCAGACTTAATGCCTAACCTTAAGAATTCTGAGTTCATGTCTAAACTTAACCCTAACCTGGAAAATTCTGAGTTAATGCCTAAACTTAACCCTAACCTGGAAAATTCTGAGTTAATGCCTAAACTTAACCCTAACCTGGAAAATTCTGAGTTAATGCCTAAACTTAACCCTAACCTGGAAAATTCTGAGTTAATGCCTAAACTTAACCCTAACCTGGAAAATTCTGAGTTAATGCCTAAACTTAACCCTAACCTGGAAAATTCTGAGTTAATGTCTAAACTTAACCTTAAACACATTTGGAACAACTTGTAAAGAGACTGTGAGAGCCTGTTGGTCAGCCAGCCAGGGGGCAGCTAGCAACCCTTGGTTGGCCAGTAGTGCCTCTGTTTCACTTTGTTTTGTTTTTTCTCTCCTTCCCCCTTTCTCCCTCCCTCTCTTTTCTGTTACTCTCACTGTCAGACTGTAAAGGAGATGCAGACAGAGAAAAGGAGAAATGGCCAGAAAAGCCGTCCAAACTCCATCCAGCCAGAGAGTGAGATTTGTAATGCTAGACAACACTCAGTCAGTCGCAATGCGATGCTAGAATAAACCCCTCTCCCTCTCAGCCTGCAGACAAACAGGCCCTTGTGTGTTCCAGGGCCTTGTGTATGCCCCAAATGGCACCCAAACCCTGTGTAGTGCACTACTTTTGAACACTGCCCTATGGGGGATAGTGTTCCATTTGTGACGAACGACCTTGTGTGGGATATGGCACTTCTCCCTTCTCACAGCTCTGTTGACCAGTCACAAACAGAGGAGGAACACACAGTATAGGCCTGCTAGGCAGATCAGATTCGGTTTGGGTTTTTAATGTTGAAGGCTGAACTCTTGTCTTTATCTTGATTTGATTGCTTGAGGGAATTTTGAGATAGGCCTGCTAACATGACCGTGTCTGTATGGATCTGTAATGTCAGGGTGGGGATTCTGTATGTCGGAGACCTCTTGTCAAGGCCACATCGGCAGTCATCATATCTCCTCATATCCGTTTGGTCTCCTGTGTGTTTTACGTTTGCTCTTAGTAGGTCCATCGATATGAAGTTCATGTTAATAATTCAACTCTAGATAGAAGATGTCCTGACCGAAGGCCCAGTTTGAGGGCTGAGTCTCAGTGTGGACACCTGGATGAGATTAGTGTGGATCTATATTGTTCAACTGCTCACCTATACTAAATGATATGATGAGCAAAGTGGTGAGCCCGTTCCTGGTGTGAATATGTGTTTTAGGAAAGGTGATAGAAATATGTCTTTCTCAACACTGACACTTGCCCTCTATGCTGCAATAACTGGGCCGCCTAACATGTTATGCCTTGTTTTTTCAGAACTACAGGCCACCTATCCCATAACTTTTTCTTCCAGAACTAATTTGTCTAATCGATAAAGAGCCAGAGAAGTTGAAAGAGGGTCCCAGCTGAACGTTCCGCTCTGATCGTTCCATATACCGCCATCACTCGAGCTTCCAGCCAGTGAGGTTTTTAAGACTCATAGCCCACATAATGGCTGGTCTTAAAACAATGCGGTCGCGAGAGATGGGGGCTGCGGTAACCGCTGTGCACCGCTAACCCTTAATTACCTTTAATTAGACCAAAGCTTCCTCTAATTGACGCGTAGAGGGCTCGCGTTAAGGCTTGCCTTTGCTCTTGCTGTGTGGAGACAATTAGGCCGTATTGCGTCGGCACGGCAACAAAAGTTCAACTGTTTGTTTTTTAACTCCCTGGAACATAGTATTATTTCGATATTTTTTAAGAGAATGGTTTGGCCCCATGTTGTCTCCGTCCAAGTGAAAACAAACTATTTGAAGCCGTTTTTACCAGCATTGAAGGCTTACAGTCTTAGTGTTATTTTCTTTTCTTGGCTAGGCGGCCTAGCCCTGGCCTATAGTGTTTGATAAACCAAATCAAGCAAATCCCAATTAGTTTATTTATGACTTTATCCCAACATCTTAAAAACATTATTTCAATGTTTTTATAAACAAATAGTTTTCATCTACCAAGTTTCAAGTAAATACTGTTAATCACATATACATAAAAATAGGGAATGATTACTATAATACAATGGTTATGGACCTACAGCAACAGCCACTGAACAGGGTAAAACTGGAGGGGGGCATGGAGACTTCATATTATATTATGCCTAGATTAGAATATATTATAATTATTGATTCTACTGTCAAATCATGAAAATACAATTTTGAGGACAGTTTCATCCCTGCCACACTGAGTTGTAAATATAGAACAGCCAGCTTCGCGTGTATGCATGCCATCAACAAGCCTTGGCCACTTCAAAAATATATAGTTATTCATTATTCATCTGTCAGTTGTCATATTTTTGAGAGAAATTTCACTACGTTTTTCATTGAAATTAGTGTGTTTATTTCCATATGTGACAGAGGTTTAGTATTTATTTTTAAAAATATATATAGGCTATGCGACAAGAGTCCGACTCATTGCAGTGCCCTCGTGCACAAAGCACTGTCATACTGAACATTTTTCGATATAGCTCGTCATTATTCGTTTTTCTTCGTTCGTTTAGTCTTAACGCGATATACATTTTTTTTTAAATATTATTTTCAACAAAGTGTTTATCTTTCAGATGGAATATTTTACGAATTGATTGCCACATGTTTTACTTTAAAATGATTTTCTTCTGAAGAGTTTTATTATACCTAGAATTGTGCATATTTGTAGACTTTTTATTTATTTTTATTTCAATTAATACAAAAAATAGAAAATAATAGATAAGTGTTAAAAAAAGGACCATGAGAATGAACCATAATAACACACATGACAAATTGCTTTGGAGGTAAATTCGGTTCCTCAACTCTTAACCTTGAAATATTTGTTGAACAAAAGTCATTTTTCGTTTTTAGATGTGTCATTGTTCTTCTGAAATGTGTAACAGTAATAATTTGTTTGCTAAATGAAAACTAATGTCAAACCGGTTTCTATGGGGTTAAATTGAAACTGGTTATGCTAAATTGATATTGTGACCATGAAGAAATATAATTTGTAACGATGGAGTATATAAAAGTATTCATTCGTAGATATACTTTACTGTGTCAACGAAGAGGCAGCTTCTCAATTAGCACCTGCGTGTGAAATATAATATGATGTCCGAAATTCTGTAAAGAATGATAAAAAAAAGACTGAAATAACTTATAAAACACTATGTGCCAGTTAACGATGAAAAACCAATGCATTGAAAATGAATTACTAAAATAATTCAATGCCCTTATTGTAGGCTTTGGGAAGTATGCAAATCATTTGTTATAAAATAATACTGTATATGAATTAATAAGGACTTGCCCTAGATAATTAAATGGACAACATATTTTGAAAAGAAAATTGTGTATAGTTATTCAAAAAAAGGCTATAGCTGATAGACTATTACAATTAACAGTTAAACTAAGTGACATTTTCATAGGTCTGATAGATAAACAGTGGGTCATCTCATCTTCACAACTAAGATCCTATTGTCAATATATCATCATAGCCTACCCTGCATGCTATTTAGTGATCGAAGTTGTATTTATTAGCCTACTTATTGTTTAATATTTGTTATTGTGGTAAGCTATATTCTATCGGTGAAATGACCTACAACAGACGGCAAAAGAGAAACGATTGGAATTTGGAATCTCTATTCTATTTTGATTGCTTCAGAGAGAACATTTGTCTAAGGCCTGTGAAAATCAATATTACCATGGTAAAATAATGTTGCCAAAGATAGACATATTTGAGAGACATTTATCACAATGTTTTTGTTTTGTTTGTTAAAATGAGTTAGGAGAAATGACTGGCCTAACTGTGCGAGGATTAAGTTCAACTCTGTTTGTCTTTCGTTTCCAGGCTACACTCTTCAACACACTGCAGTCTATTTCTTATGTTCAAAAGCAGAGCATAAACTTTGAGGGAAATGTTTTGTCGCGTTCTTGACAGACTTTCTCCCGCACCACCCTCCCCCCACACCTTTTAACCCTCTCGTGTTAAATGATAACTTAAATCATAATTCAATGAATGAATAATAGATGAGGCCAAATGCGTTGGGAGGTCAATGTTCAATAATTCATCACGCCGTTATGTTACTCCTGATGTGATGTGCTGCAGGAATGTCATTCCGTGTCTGATTGAATAGCTCCAGATTATTTCATCTCAAACAAACCAAAGATTAGACCTCAACGTATAAAGAAAGATATATTTAGCGTATCAAAAACAAATACACGTATTGGTCCCCACCCATGTTGATGGTTGTATTTCTTAGGCCTCGGCTATATGTGGCATGTCTGGTTGACCAGCTCCAGATTGGAGTCCGGATAGTATCAACCTCAAAATAATAACAAAATCTGTGAACATTTATCGTTAAAAGGGATTATCGTTTTTTAATCAAAAGTACATAAATAGCCTATTTAGAAGTCGTTGTTTTTTTTTACGCATGTGGGGAGGCCTTTTTGTGGTGTGTGTGTGTGTGTGTGTGTGTGTGTGTGTGTGTGTGTGTGTGTGTGTGTGTGTGTGTGTGTGTGTTTTGTGTCTTCAACCTGCGTTGCAAATTTGATTATGACTGCAAATGAGCGGCATATCAGTCCTATATAACCTTTTGAAAAACTGCACGAACTCCCGAAAAGAATAGCCATGCAGGACAGACACAGAACAATAAACCATTTATGTGTTAAAACCCAACTGCATGGGTTAAATTCCATTCCTGAATTCAGTAATGTCACATCAATTGTCCTGCACCTGTTAGCTAAATAAACTTAGGTGGATGGCCTAAACTTTCCTCAGCTTGTGTCTTGATAGTCAACTTTATTTTCTGTGATACACTCTTAGAAAAAAAGGTTCTGGATATAACCAAAAAGGGTTATATTGCTTGCTTCATATGGCACCCCTAAATGTTCTATATAGAACCGTGTTGTAGGGTTCTTTGATCAGAACCCCAGGGGTTCTTCTTCACTGAACCAAAATTGGTTCCATATAGGGTTCTATGTGGAACCAACTTCGGTTCTAGAACCTTAAGGGGTGCCGTATATGAAGTAAGCATAGAACTATTTTTGGTTCTATCCATAACCTTTTTTATATATTCCAATGTGGGATATTCCAAATTCAATTGCTATTGCATCCATGATCCATACATATTACATATCATTTTCTATAGGCTCGGAACTTTGAGGCGTTTTTATGAGAACGTCTGGGAAGGCCTCCGAGCGCGCGCTGCCTCATCTCACCAAATGTGTGGCACTGCCAAAGGCCGCGCAAGGCCGCGCACTCTGGCCACTTTAGAAACTGTCGCTGACCCAAATGACCTAGAAATACGTCATTATTTTGAATGTTGGCATAGTTATTAGGTTTCTATCGACTGCAGTTCATGAATGTCACTATGAAACACAGGGCAAAGTTCCAAGTTGAACTAACTACCTGTCCTGACCTGACCTGGACTATTCCACTAGCCTACACCTGACACCTCTATCCTTTACTCATCTCCCTCTTTCTCTCTCCGTTCCTCTGCGGCTGGTAACGGTAGCGCAAGACAGTACAGGCAGCCCGTAATCCCCGCTGCCCGTGATTTAGCCCGAGCCCGCACAATGCTCCTAAACCCCCAGCTGCTACCCTGGCCACTTGCTCCCCGCGACAGACTGCGAACAGTTCGCGTTATTAATAATTCAACCAACTCGACGCTTCCACGAGACCAGGACCGGCTGATCGCTCTGACCTGCCCCGACGCTAATAAGGCTATACAACTGCCATCATTCTTATTCCATTTTAAAGGGACATTAACCTCATTTTGTGTCGCTGATATTGGGGAATAAACCGCTATCAGTATTGATATTGGAACGTAGGCTACGGCTATCGCATCAGTAGGCAGCATTTTACACGAGGATTTCTCGACAGGTCTTTGTTGCTGCGGTGTAGGCATTTTGGTATCTCGGCAATGCAATAACGATTTTGAAGACGTCTCTTTCATCTCGTACGCTTTGAGGAGGAGGAGGCGTGGGACCAGGGGACTCTCCGATTGTGGATCAAGAGTGAGAGAGGGGGACAAGGGGAAAGCAGAACGAGAAGGCAGACAGTTGGAGGAAGAGATTGGGGTGTTGGTGTTAGTTTGGATACACATTTTGGAAACGGGAGCAGAGAGCTGTTATTTTGAAGGTGGAGAAAATACATAAACAAAAACTTACTTTCTATCTTATCTCCGTCCACACAGTATTTTACCTATTTGTGAGACGTTTGTTGGTGGTTCGGCGTCTCTCTCACGTCACTGATTAGTTGCAGAACTTTCTTTCACTGCTCGGTGTTGAAGGCAGCAGGACTTGGACTCGAACATCTCCCGAACTTCTTGGGCCGTCGACGAGCGTTGACGATGGATGCAACTTGTGCTAACAAGTGAAAATAAGAATCCAGAATCACTAGGGGAAGTAGGGAGTCTGCTGCTACGCTGTCCTTCCTTTCCTTTTCTCTCGCAGAAGAGAAGACTAACTTTTTCAAAGACCGTTTTCTGGGCCACAGGCCGACTTGTTTAAAGGACTTGTTTTTGCTTCCGGTAACACCGAAGAAAAAACAGAGTCGCGCTCTCTCGCCCTCTTCTCTCCCTCTCGCTCTCTCTCACTTTTTTTGGAAGCAGATTTTTTAAAGTAAAATGGGTCTTTGAGAGAGTTGGCACATCTCCCTGCGCTATAATGGTACGTGCTATGTAAATTAATATCATCACTGGAGAAAGCCTTTCAAAGCATTGCCATATTATTTCTAAGGTTGATATGTAGAATACCTTTACACTTTAACAATATGTTATAATTATGTTACAATTAATTTAAGAGGGGACTTATTTGATTCACGTCAGTCAAAATCTACATCTCAGTCAAAAGAGGAGTATTTGTTATTGATTCGACTAATTACTTTAGTGCCTACAGGTGTATTAGTGTATTATTTAAGTAATATTATTTTATTTCGTGTGTGACTGTGTGACACTAAACGGTCAAAAGTGAAGCACCACAATGCAAGCAAAGCTCACCTGTATCCCCGATTCTTGCTATAATTGTCTAGACAAGTGGTAACTACTCCGTTTTGTTACTGTGATGTGTCTGACCATCATAAACAGCTTATTATCCCACATGTATTTTCTCACACTCTTTTTATTTAAATCACTCTTTTTAATTAAATGTAGGCCTGTTATTATTTATATTATAATTTATTATAATACATTATTTTACATTTATTATAACATTTATAATATTTTGCCTATATGCCTATTATTTATTATTATCGAAGTCAAAATAAATATGAGGCTATATAAAAAAATAACAAAAAACATTGAGAACAAAATAGTCGTCTGAATATAAAACCCATGTGATGACGAAGTGGCGGGATGCTGGGTCTATTCTGCGGTGGTTAGCCTACATCAAAAAGAATAACCAACGACGACAGCATGTTTTATCGTTCTAAGAGAGCAGTTTGACAGGCCAGAATATGGGACAGTGCGGGTGGTTCTTGTGTGTCGGAGACCAAATGTTCAACCTTTTAGAAGCTTCATTGTCTGGGGTGCATCTCTTTCAAATCAAATAAATGTGTATTTGTTGTGTATGTGTACACAGATTAGCAGATGTTAAAGTAGGTGCAGCGACATGCTTTTGTTCCTAGCTCCAGCAGTGCAGTAAATGTCTAACAGTACAATAGGCCTACTAATACACAAATAATCCCGATCTCTTTCTCTTACTTGCGGAATTGTCTTTTTTTCCCCTGTAGCCTGTCGGTTGTATTTTCATCAATGGGTCGGCTAATTGAGTTGCGTAGTTGATGACACTTCATATAGGCTCCCGAAAAGGGAGGGGAAAGCGGGAATAGATTCCCCCTCAGTATTGGTGTGTTTATAGTTCATAGGCCCGTTCAAACCATCCAATGGATATCAGACTTGTTTTTTTTTTTGCCAGAAGCATGTGGTTACTTTACCACAAGCTATAATGATAATATGCTAATAATAACGAGAATAATATATGATATGGAATCAAATGTAAATTAATAATCTAAATTAATAATATAGCCTACGATATATAGCACATAACATACATTGTGTGTACAAAACATTAGGGATGCCTGTTCTTTCCTTGACAGACTGAGCAGGTGAATCCCAGGGAAAACTATGATTCCTTATTGATGTCACCTGTTAAATCCAATCAGTGTAGATGAAGGGGAAGAGACTGGTTAAAGATGGATTTTTAAGCCTTGAGACAATTGAGACATGGATTGTGTGTGTGTGCCATTCAGAGGGCGAATGTGCAAGACAAAATATTTAAGTGTCTTTGAACGGGGTACTGTATGGTAGCAGGTGCCAGGCACACTGGTTTGAGTGTGTCAAGAACTGCAACGCTGCTGGGTTTTTCACACAACAGTTTCCTGTGTGTATCAAGAATGGTCCACCACCCAAAGGACGTCCAGACAATTTGACACAACTGTGGGAAGGATTGGAGTCAACATGGGCCAGCATCCCTGTGGAATGCTTTTGACACCTTGTAGAGTCCATGCCCCAACAAATTGAGGTTGTTCTGAAGGCAAAAGGGGGTGCAACTCAATATTAGGAAGGTGTTCCTCTCCTTAACTCTGACTGTTCCTAACCACATTGGATTACCATTGTAATCTCTGCATCATAACTCTTCCTTAATATATGATTTGATATGTAAAAGGGACAGATGCATTACACTTTGGACAGTTCTGTTTAGTTTTTAAATGCATTGTCTGGTTTGTATAGAAAAGTCATTATTATTCAAGAGGTCACTAATAATAATATATTTTAAGTCCATAGTTAACATTAATTAAAAAATGCCATTTTCTGTGTATTATTCAGGCAGCATCAGTAATAATACACTGTAACCTACACCCCAGTCACATTAGGATTTATATTAGTGTAGTCCTAGGCCTTTTCTTGAAGCCTGCTGTCTGAGGCAAACACCCACCTCTGAAATGTACTACTTGATAGGGTGTGTGGTGTGTGTCTGATGTGATTATTCAATCTACACAGCCCGTCAGTCTGACTGGCTCTCATCTGCACACATGGAATCTCACATCACTGACTCTCAAACGTACAAACATAACATGATCCATTAACAGGTTATACTGTAGGGCTGTGACAGTCATGGCATTTTGGATGATGGTAATTGGCCAGTCAAATGACCGTTGTCACTGTAATAACCGTTCAAATAGCCCCATACGAGCAAATAGGAGCAAAATAGGAAGTAAATATCTGTGCTAAAATATGCGGTGTGATTTGTTGATTCAACTCAACTGAAATGACAAAAAATACACTCCATTTCATGAGCCACATCAGTTAACATAATTTGATTGAACATTCTACATTACTATAGAAATTATTGAGTGTACCCATGAGTTTGACAGTCAAATTGCCAGTGTTAAGAGGTTCCAAGCCTGTTCTATTCATTCTGTTTCTATGTGCTGCTGCTGCATTGTGGAGACCGTTGCCTAGGCAACCGAGACTAGTTTGCTTGTTTCAGCAAGGAGCAATAAAGTTTCATCATGTTGTTAAGAGTCCATGTTAAGCCCAAAACAGACTCAACTGCATGAATGCCCGGCCTTCCCGTCTTCAGTCAGCTGTTCGTTCCACACTAAACGTTTTATTTTTAAAAACGGTTATGACGGTTATTTTACTTTCATGAGGGGTCTTCATCCATAACCATATGGTAATTGTGCCAGCACTACGTTATAGGTGACTTAGTAAATACTGTAGAGCAGCATTTCTCAAACTCGATCCTCGGGACCCCAAAAGTGCACCCTCGGGGTTCCGATGACAGAGTGAGGAAACCCTGCTATAGAAGGACAGGGACGTAAAAACAAGTTCCTGGGAGACAGAAAAGTTGATCCTAACAAATGGTTGGTTCATGCATCAGTGAACACGATAATACAACACAAAACATCATTATGAGCATTGACAAGCTTCCCTGTAGTCTATGTTGTGGTTATTATTAGCCTCCGATTTGAACTTTGAGCTGACTCGTCTGTCAAGTGCATTATTGTAATTGGTGAGTTGGCAAGGGGGCGTAAACCTTACCGTTATATGCCCCATTGAAACGTGTGTTACCGTTATATGCCCCATTGAAACGTGTGTTACCGTTATATGCCCCATTGAAACGTGTGTTACCGTTATATGCCCCATTGAAACGTGTGTTACCGTTATATGCCCCATTGAAACGTGTGTTACCGTTATATGCCCCATTGAAACGTGTGTTACCGTTATATGCCCCATTGAAACGCTTGTGTTTTGTAATCTAATGCGTTGTGGTAAACTCTCCCTGTGTTAGAGCTCTCAGAAGCAAATTACTCCCCATGATCAGCCTATTGTGGGAAACAATGAGGTTATTGTAACCAGGAGAAACATTATTGTTGAATGCACATACCACAGTGTGGTTTCACGTTGTTAGAGAGTGTGGTTTCACTAGTAAGTTACCACACTGTGGTTTCACGTTGTTAGAGAGTGTGGTTTCACTAGTAAGTTACCACACTGTGGTTTCACGTTGTTAGAGAGTGTGGTGTATAGTGTTGGCCTATAGGGATCTCCCTCACTACTGTGTAACTAAATATGTAGTGTTGGCCTATAGGGATCTTCCTCACTACTGTGTAACTAAATATATAGTGTTGGCCTATAGGGATCTCCCTCACTACTGTATAACTAAATATGTAGTGTTGGCCTATAGGGATCTCTCTCACTACTGTGTAACTAAATATATAGTGTTGGCCTATAGGGATCTCCCTCACATGGTGCTGGAGATACTGTAAATTGGGTGGGTTATGCAGGGTTTTGTTCCAGCCCACTTACACACCTGTGCTGGGCTGAAGTTGGAGATATGTGAAGGGAACAAGGACAGAAAGAAAGGAACATCTTCCTGGGATGAAACACAGCTACAATATATCTGGTATAAATACAATATATCTTTATTGATACAATACAGCCTGGTATAAATACAATATATCTTTATTTATACAATACAGCCCTGGTATAAATACAATATATATTTATTGATACAATACAGCCCTGGTATAAATACAATATATCTTTATTTATACAATACAGCCCTGGTATAAATACAATATATCTTTATTTATACAATACAGCCCTGGTATAAATACAATATATCTTTATTGATACAATACAGCCCTGGTATAAATACAATATATCTTTATTTATACAATACAGCCCTGGTATAAATACAATATATCTGTATTGATACAATACAGCCCTGGTATAAATACAATATATATTTATTGATACAATACAGCCCTGGTATAAATACAATGTATCTTTATTCAATACAATACAGCCCTGGTATAAATACAATGTGTCTTTATTGATACAATACAGCCCTGGTATAGAAACAATACATCTTTATTGATACTATAGAGCCCCACATTAGAGGTGTCATAATACCCATTAAACTTAGTGGTCAAACAGGGAAATGGTTCCAATCCTTTTTCCACCATACATTTTTCCCATAAGAGACTTTATAAACACTTAAAATAAGGGCTGTGTTTGGTGTAGACTTACCTTGGCGTGACATTTTGATAACCATGTAAATCTCTCTAGGACAAGGTGACTTTTATCAATATATTCGTCTCTATTTACTCTCAGATTACAAAATGCTGATTAGCATCAAAGTCGACAGCAAGGAAAACTACCAATCCCTGCAAGCTCCTGCACATCATCTCTAGCTGACACCTTTGCTAACAGTTATTGTGTCAAATTAAAACTTGCACAAGACAGTTCACAGAATGACCCATTTAAAGAAATGGAGCCAGGTTTTATGGCTATTATGACTCATACTGTGGTACTCGATACAGACCTAGTATAAATACAATGTATGTTTATTGAAACAATTACAGCCCTGCGCTAGAAGTTAGCTATTTGTTCTGTGGTGACGTTTCCTTTAGGGACAAATCTAGGATCAGCTTTCCCTCCCCCAATCCTAACCTTAACCATTAATGGCGGAAACGCTAAACTGATCTAAGATCAGTGTCTAGGCCGTGGGAACTTCACCCTACACCCAGCTACCTGTCTTGTCTAATATTTGTCACCATGCCAGGTTTATAGTGCATCTCTGGGGCGTGGTGGTGGTGGTGTTGTACACTAAGTCTGTCCCGCAGCCATGCAGTTCTGTATGAACTTGTTCACCCTGTCCTGTCTGCCTTGAACTCTTAGGATGTGAGGGATTTTCTACCTTATGTCTGTCAGTCGGTTAGTCAGGGTAACTGCTGGCCTGGGCTGGTCTCCATTGTCAATGCTTTATTCATTCAGCCACCCACACACTGTCAGTCACACACACCACTCACACTTGTTGTGGGTAACGGTACTTGTCGTGGCCACACATCCACGCACGCACGCACGCACGCACGCACACACACACACACACACACACACAGCTACACACACACACACACACACACACACACACACACACACACACACACACACACACAGCTATGTCTTACTATACTTGTGTGGACCAACAATTGATTCCCATTCAAAACGTGAACCTTATCCCCTAAACCTAACCTTAACTCCTAACCCTAAACCTAACCACTAACCCTAATTCTTACTCAAACCCTAATCCTAACCCACATTTTGTTTTACAAGTGACGACTAGCAAAATGTCCTCACTTCTCAAAAATGTAGGTGGTTCACTATTCTTTTGAAGACTTCTGGTACTCACAAGTATAGTAAACGTGTACACACACACACATAATGAATTGACACTGAAGTGAAGTCAGACATTTTGTAAAGGAGTTTCTACACACCTACAGAATGTGTGTACTACATATTGCTCTAACCACAGTTTACTGTTGTGTAAAACTGCTATGCTATTAAGCAGAAAACAACATTCAGCACCACTCTGTCTTGGCTTCAACATCTGAACCCATTAAACTAATGTTAAACCCCCTAAAAGTGAACTGAAATAATTAGCACAGGCCCCATATCCATTCCAAAACCACACACACACACACGCACGCACGCACGCACGCACGCACGCACGCACGCACACACACACACACACACACACACACACACACACACACAACCAATACTCACCCCCTCCTCCCTCCTCTTTCTCTGTTTTTCTTTTGTCCTCATCCCTCCCTCCTCCCTTCCTCCCTCCTCCCTTCCTCCCTCCTCCTCCCTTACTCCCACCTCCTCCCTTCCTCCCTGCCTCCTGCCTTCCTCCCTCCTCCTCCCTTACTCCTTCCTCCTCCCTTACTCCCTTCTCCCTACCTCCCTCCTCACCCCCCTGAGATAGCGGTGTGAAAAATCACATTTTTTCAACGTTTTCTCCCTGAGGTGGCTCTGGCAGGGATTCACATGCCTTTCATACACTCCCCCCACACGCACACACACACACACACACACACACACACTGGAACAGACCGGTTTCGGCCCAGCCTTTGATGTGCTTGCCATCTCATGCAGGTTGGCTTCCTTGGTTTATTGGTGTCTGTGCATACGGCTCTGTGTGTGTGTGTGTGTGTGTGTGTGTGTGTGTGTGTGTGTGTGTGTGTGCGTGTGCGTGCGTGCGCGTATGGCTCTGTGTGCGTTTATTTGGCATCGGCATATCCCGGCCACCAAATTCATAATAATAAATAAAAACAATAATTCTGATAATAATTACTGGTTGTTAAAGAGAGAAA
>NC_088410.1:26389567-26459567 GCF_034236695.1 Oncorhynchus nerka | reverse complement strand
GTGTGTGTGTGTGTGTGTGTGTGTGTGTGTGTGCGTGTGCGTGCGTGTGTGTGTCTGTGTGTGTGTGTGTGTGTGTGGAGTTTGCATTGTGGGGAGAATGGAATCAGAATTCAGAATTCCCTTCATTTTGGGGCTCTAGAACTCCTGGGTTGTTAGTGGTTGGGGTGAGAGGATCTGTTAAGACAACAACCTGTGATGAATACAGAGATTGCCTGTGTCCCAAATGGCAACCTATCCCCTACACAGTGCACTACTTTTGTCCAGAACCCTATGGGCCCTGGTCTAAAATAGTGCACTATATAGGGAATAGGGTGTCATTTGGGTCACTGCCAGAGATAGGGATTGAGACAGCCAAGGAGAGAGGGGAATAGGGAGCCAGGGAGAGAGATAGAGAGGGAGAGATGGAGAGCAAGAGAGAGAGAGAGGGAGATGGAGACCAAGAGACAGAGAGAGAGAGACAGAGACAGAGAGAGGGAGATGGAGAGCAAGAGAGACAGAGAGAGACAGAGAGAGAGGGAGATGGAGAGCCAGAGAGACAGAGAGAGAGAGGGATATGGAGAGCCAGAGAGGGAGATGGAGATAGAGAGAGAGCCAGAGCACAAAGACTAGGAGTTGTTGGGCCTGTGCCGCAGGGTGTGGTGAGGAGAGGGGGATTTGGAATTGGATCCCCCTCTTTCTGATTTCCCCTCACTTTTTCTCTCTCTGATTCTCTCAATCTTATTTCTGCCTCTTCTGCTCTCTTTAATTGGCCACAGAGTGTGGTGTAGCATAGTGTGTGTAGGTGTGTGTGTGTATGAATGCGTGCGTGCATATGGCTATGTTCTCTGTTGTGTGTGTGTTCTGTAGGGGCTGCATGGCATTCCTAATGCACAGTGCTGCATGGGGCTGAGGTCTCGTAAATCTACTGGGCTTCAACGACTCCCAAAAACTCAGCTTGGCGCTCGTGCTCCGGGGTGACTTCAAACCCTCCAAAACCGCACCCCTACACACACACAATCCCCCCCCCCCCCACACACACACATACAGACAGACAGACAGACAGACAAATTGAACACATTCTCCTACCTCACCTCAAGGGTGAATTGGCGGGATGCAGGAGAAGCAGTGTGATTGACAGGGTGTGTGTGTGTGTGCATCATATGCTCTCCCTGCAGCTATACATACAGAACGTGAGGTTGACCCGAGATGATCAACCAGCTGAACATTGACCAGGGTGTTTAAGGATAAGCCAGCCAGTCAGTCAGTCAGTCAGCCAGCCAGCCAGTCGTTGATTAAAAACAGAACTATGTTCTCTTCAGAAAACACAAGTCCAATTGTGGCTGACTCTTACTTTCTATTAGCCTGTAGATGACTATAACAGATGGCTGGGGTTAAAGAGGTTTGGTGTTCTTTCTGTAGTATTGTGGTTAGGTCCCCTTATACATATATACAGTAATAGGATATTTCACTGATGCTTTTATACAAAGTGACTTACAGATGTAGGATCTTATATTGATCACTCTTTTGTTCCTGATAATCTTGTACTGTGACAATATAGGTCGAATTAAGATCTTACATCTGTACATACATATAACAACTCCCAGAAGAAGAAATGGTAGGCTTACGTAATGTTGAGTGTTTCTGGTAGTTGTGAGACGTGCGGTTTGTAAGTGTTGGCCACCCCTGTTTGATTGGAGTGGTGCCGTCTATACCCTATTGTTCAAGTGGGCTACACTTTATATTACTATGTGTGTGAGAAAGGTGTTCAAATGCCTGTCTCTCACACACACACACACACACACACACTCAAATGCATTAATAATGGGTAATGTGCATGACTATGATGAGTGAGGGACCCTGTAATTTGACCAACCTGTCTTTAACAGGCAGTGAAATACCAATTGACAACGTTAAAACGTGATGGCAAGTAAGGGCTTGGCAGTTGGCACGATCAGGTTTAGTAGCTGTTTCAACGTTATAATTGCGGTCAATGTTGGTTGGTGTTTTAAGTTTGATGTTGTCTCTATCCAACTCCCAACATGATCACATCTTTATAAAGCGCCACGATTTACATCTGAATATTTGATAGGGAAATAGAGGGAGAGAGAAGGGGGGAGTGTGTGTCAGAAAGAGTTCACAAACTTTCCCCCAAAGTTTGTGTAGGCTTTCACTTTCAGCTCGAGGCGGGGTTAGTGGTACAGCATAGAGTGAGCGCGAGGGGCACAGCGGAGCGTTTTGCAATGCAGTACCACATGCAGCGGACTTCCAACTTCTATCCAACTTGAATAAGATTCCACTTTATGAACTCTAAAATAACCATGTACTCCCCTTACTGCTTGACACAGGTAAAAACTCTACTTTTCTTTGGTATCCTGCCTCCACTTTAGTTCTCCGGATGTTGTTGTTTTTTAATGTTGTCGTTGTCCATGTACGGTGCCGCTAGTCAATAATTTGGTTTTAGGGACCTTTTCGCTATCCGCTCGTTTCAGATGGTGTGTTCGGCTTCTCTCCGCTCTCTGTCCCTCTTCCCCTTTGATGGCATCTCTCCAACAGGCTTTCTTGTGCGTTTCATTACACATGGTTAGAAGAGAAAATGGCGCTTCTCCTGAATCTATTTTATATCAAAAGGAGGGGAGAGAAGTGCTCAGGAGGGAACAGGGCTCGCGCTATTCCTACATTAGTCGCCTGTTATGCTGTCCTATAGCTATTTAAAAACACAACAATTACACAACCATGTCAACTAAGTAAAAGAACCAGTATTGAATGTATTAGTTTTCGAGTGCTTTTCCGTGGAAATGAACGATTTTTCTAACTTTGTTGCGATAGTTGCGGTGGCTATGGAGGTGTCTGAGCGACTGTCACTGTGCTTGTCATTCAACCCACACGACAGCTGTAGCCGGGCTCTCAGCTTTAGGCTTCTGTTCTGTTGTCACATGCAAATGTCCGTATAGAGTTAGTTGAAATATAGTTTTACATTTTCAATTGATAAATGTAGTTTTTACGATGATAAGGTTAGAAGGAAAGGTGTATTATTTCGGAGGACGGCGGGAATGAATGCCCGTTTTCCCTCAGCATTGGGTTGTGTTGGGGTCACAATATTGTAACGCGTATACTTATAGATTCCTTGTATGTAATCGAGTCTGGGGAATGTTATCGGCCTGTAGTTTTCTTTCATTTGACACACAACTGATGCGACCTCACAGGCCTAGACAATGAAGGGAGAAATATGCCATTAAACTATGAGGACTTTATAGGCCTTTGACATCTGACTGTATAGGCCAGATGAGTACATTTGTAAAGGTTGCTTGTTTTATTTGAGTTGATATTTGCTTGTTGAACGAGATACCTTTACGGCAGAATACGGGTGAATACATAGGCCTACATGAGGGAGTGTTGGTTTTGATATTCCTTTTGGGGTTATTGTGGACGGCAAAAGGCAAGCAATGAAATGGCAATGCCGTTGTGCGTAACTTTAATGTGGTATTTATAGGCCTAACATTGAGGCTTTTCCCTCGGTTGGTTTGGAATTCGGATATGTGTTGACAGTGGTTGGAGAATCAAGTATTGTAGGCTACATTTAACAATTATATACTGATACAACATGTAGTATTTTAGAAATAAAACATATGGCACACAAGGAAGCGATTGTGGATCATGTGCTTGGCTAATGTGTTGAAACTGTTTTGCTGCTGACGAGTCATACGAAGGCTTATTTACCTAAATAGAAAATGACTAATCTAAGTGACTGGTTAATTTATTTCAGATGAAAATCTTAAAATTAGGTCACAGTGCAATTTACTGGCCCGTTTCACTGGAATCCGTTTCGTAGCCTCATGACAGCAGGCCTATGCTGCTTATATGCATATGAAATAACAACAGGACAAATATGATTTTATTAATTGACTTTATAAAACATGTAACATGTGATTAAGACTTTGGATGTGTATATTTGGACTTCACTGTAGCCGTCTGAGAAAAAGCGTTTGAGCGCGCACGGAGCGGTGCGAATTTCACCTATAACTGAGAAGTGCAGGGCAGGACCGGCAGGACCGAACTTGTTTGCCCCTTGAAGCTCGACGGAAGTAGCTTACAGACAGACAGTAGGCTATTATACACTTAGATTTGAATATCGCCTTAAATGTCACAATCTCAGCACTCGTTTCACTATTTTCCTTTGTCTGGTGGTCCCATAGGCAGTAAACTGTAGGGCTTCCTCTTCTAAAAATACATGAATATTATAACGTTTTGTTTTTTTCAGTGTGCGTCTTGATGTTCTATTTTGTTTAGTCTTTTACCACTATTATTGTATGCTAAAATATAGCCTGTATAGCCGTGCAGTAGATCTATAGGTCACGGGGCCTTAGCTCCTTTTCTCAGTATAGCCTATATGCCTTACTTGTGGCTGAGGTTGAATTGTACATTTTTTAATGGCATCTCTGACTTAATTTTAATAGGATAATTCACACAATTAATATTATTTTACCAACACGCAAGTGCTTACACGCATAATAGTCCAGATTCCAGACGCAGCCTTCTCAGCTTTGCAAGTGTTTTTCGAAGTCCCATGAATTAATGAATGCCCTTCGTTATTTTAATTGGACTTAATAGCCTACTTTAACCATACAATTGGATGTGTTGTTGTCACTGTGATTTCTATTCACTTTCTGTAACAAGTGTTCAGTTTTAGAATTAGGCCTAAGGAACAGTAACCGCATGTTTGGCTGGGGAGAAATGTAGGCCCTCTCCGTCAGCTCTTTGTAGTAGACACAGTCAACGCTTCAGCTAAAATCACTGTGGAAGAAATGTCAGTCTTAAAGAAACGTTTTTCTTATAGAAAATCATAAACAGCATTAATTATTTCTTTAAAGATAGATATTGGCATATTGGTCAGCTGGGGTCAATGTAATTTAGCTTGTAAGAGTTCAGACTTGGCATTATTTAATTTGTTTATGTTTTATTTGCCTATACATTTATTCAGGGCACTTCTTTCAAAAACTGCATATTTAGTTTAGATATATTTCCAAGCCAAGTGCATATGGGGTTGAGCTCCGCGCGCATCATGTTTCTCTTTCTTTCCATTAATTAAAATTAATTGGCTACAGATCCGCCTACATGAGCCGAGCAGCGCGGCGAGCTCGTGCATTATGCCCATATGCGCGTGCATGCTGCCCATATGCGCAATACATATTGATCTTGTTAAGCTTCTGTGAGCTGATTTGTTTTCCTCGCGACTGATAGATTTTTCACCAGTAATTGATTTGTCAGCGTTATAATGATCTGATTTAATTTAAATCTAGTAGCATATTCAGTATTTGCATTATAAAAAAGGCAGTCAAAGTTGCTTGGCCTCAAGACATTATGCAGATTATTTGGCAGTGAGAATATGAAAGGAAATACATGATATTTTTTTCTTGCCTGTTCCAATATTATATGTTTGCAAGTTGTGCAAATTCTTGCGATATGATCTTTTGACTAAAAAGTTCCCTCCGAGCGTTGAACGGAGTTTTCAGAGGGCCAATTAACCTTGGTTTTCCGGTGAGTGAGAGAGAGAGAGTGTGTGTGTTTATCATACCACCCGCGGGAATTATCCTCGCGTTCCTCCGGAATCAACCATTTTGTCTGGAGATTGACTTTACATTTTCTTCGATTTAACCATATTGTTAATAATGAAACAATCAGCAATGGGGACATGTGGTAACAAACGTAAACAATCAGCGATACATTATTAATGAGGATAAAAGCTTTGTTGGAATGGACATGGTTAGGTGAGGGACCTTGGGCATGACGCGTAATGGACGCGAAGTATGGATAGCCAAATCAGTACATTTGCAAAGTGGCGCTGGGAGGGTTTTTGAGGAGGAATATGGCACTGTTTTATGTTTTTTGTAAGGAGAGGAAGGAGAGGAGGGAACCATTTGCATAAAGGTTTTATGTAATGTGTTTGGATATCAATTATTGCTTCAGTCTCCTCTTAAGTTTCCCAGAAAATGTGATGTTTAGTGCAGGCTAGACTGCGTCGAGTCTGGATTTGCTTGCGTTTTCACGAGGCTTCCGCAGTCTGCCTTTTACGCACAGTGCCAACCCATGAATTTTTCTGCTGCTCTTGATAACAAAATACGTAACCCTTGCTGGACATGCGTTTAGTTGTTGGTCGATTTAATGGCTTACATTTTTAAATATATTTTATGTTTAGTATATTCCCCACTTGTTTTAGAATTGATTTCAAGATCAAATGCGTAGGCTTACATAACACGCACTGAGCCGTGTGTGGCAATGAATGCCCGCGTTATGGTCGACTTGAAAGAAAGAAATGAGTTTAGGCCAAACATAGCTGTGAGCATTAGGTAATGTACGTTTGGTGATAAGATGTTGTCATAATTATCTCTCAAAGAATAATGTAGTTGTAGTTTGATTGCGTGTGAAGGGAAAGCAAGGACACCGCAGTATGTGTGTCCATATTAGTGTGTTTGAGAAGCGTTGCCACGAGATTTGGGCAGGTCAGCGCACAGGGATAAATGTGCAGGGCCAGCTCTAGCCTTTTAGGGGCCCTAAGCGAGATATCCTGCAATAGTACACATTTTGCCATGGGGTGGAGAGACATTTTTAAAAAGTTTTAAAGCGGCCTGAGGCCATAAGTGATGTCATGTCTGCCTGGAGCCAGCCCTGTCAATGCTGTAGGTTAACCCCTTCCTTCATCACTTCAGTACTGGAAGCACCAATGAATGATTCAGTAGTTGATGATGATGTCCTTATTTATTATGCAATTTATCAATTTGGAACAGTTGAGAAATCACAAAATAAAATGTTTGTTACATGTCTCATTTTTCAACTATTTCAAATAGATTCTTTTGCCTTCACTTTTAAGTTACAGCTTGCCATGTTAAATAGATGTTGCCTGGCTACCCAAACTCCTTGCTCCAGCCAAATACTACGCCCATGGACGTTAGTTTCTTCTCCGCAATGAGTCTGGATCTGAGTACCTCCCCAAAGATTTATAGAACGCGAACACATTCTAACCATTCTGATTGGTCCCAGAAACCGATGGGTTGGGCCAGCACCAGAAATACATGTGGGTAAAGCAGCTTTTAGAAAATTCATCACTGGCTTTGAAACTCTGATTGGTTAGAAATGATCCAATTGCTGATGACTTTGTTTTGTCCAACACTCCTCATTTTGACATCACCACAAACAACTTCAATGATGGCAGTCTCAGACTGACTATGTAGCTGACATATAGCAGTGGAAGGATTCAGTTTGAGTCGTCAGGTAAAGATAGATAGGCCTTAGTCCTGATGTCAGGTGGTAAGTCTGTCAGTAGTGTGAGTTATTCTCACCCAGTTTGTCCTCCAGGGACCTCATGCGTCAGCGGTGGGTTTTGGTTACACCGGCACCGGATGGTGACTGGGGTGTACGGTGGTGTTGGTGTAAGCCGAGGTGGCCTCCCTTGATCCGGTAACATAGCCTACCAAGCTGGTAACATCGTTCCTGCCGTGGTGTCACTTTTCACCACACCGACACGGGGACAGGAGCTGGTGTTGGACATAGAAATATAACTATTAGAATGGGACCCGCAGCCCCTCCACCTATCAGGGAACATTGACTTGAATGGAGATGCCCATTCTAGTCGTTGTATTTCTATGATGGTGGAGCTGAGAATAGGCATAAGGTTTGGGGTGATGGATGGGTAGAATGCCCCGGCGCTGCCTGGCAGGGTGACACCCTGCACTACATTGTGTTCTGGTTACTTATTCATCTCCCCCTGGCTAATGGATCACACCACTCTGCCTGGGGTCAGGTCTGCCTGGGGTCAGCTCTGCCTGGGGTCAGTTCTGCCTGGGGTCAGCTCTGCCTGGGGTCAGCTCTGCCTGGGGTCAGCTTCTGCCTGGGGTCAGCTTCTGCCTGGGGTCAGTTCTGCCTGGGGTCAACTCTGCCTGGGGTCAGCATCTGCCTGGGGTCAGCTTCTGCCTGGGGTCAGCTCTGCCTGGGGTCAGCTCTGCCTGGGGTCAGCTCTGCCTGGGGTCAACTCTGCCTGGGGTCAGCTCTGCCTGGGGTCAGCTCTGCCTGGGGTCAGCTATAACTGGGGTCAGCTTCTGCCTGGGGTCAGCTCTGCCTGAGGTCAGCTCTGCCTGGTGGGCCCTGTGCTAGTACATATGTTCTATGTGTATAGGACTATGTCTGTTCTATATACTGCAGTGCTTGTAAATGTGTACATTTACTGTATGTGTTTATGCACGCTTGTACGCATCCATGTAATAATACATGTATATACATTTACTATACTATATGCATAATGAGAAAGAATGTACATGCATATATACATTGCCACATTTAAACAGAATGCTCCATCTCTACCACTGGTAACCTAATGATGCAAGCACTAAAGTCCCAGCTAGCTGAAGTCCTGTAGGATACCTTGTACTATATCTCTCATCCCGGGTCGGGGGGCCGGGGGCCGGGTGCATCTCCTCTCCTCCTGCCTTTGAGGAAGACGAGTTAAGTCTGTTCATCTTTTTATCTGTGCAGTCTTCCTGACCGCCCATGGAAAATGGATTTACCGCACTTTACCGCTTCCCCTCCACAATCACCATGCAGCACAGGATAATAGGTTGCTGACTGTCCCCTATGTGTGTGTGTGTGTGTGTGTGTATCACACCCCAACCCCCCAGCATGGATTAGATTTTGGCTGAGCCGTGGCCAGTGGTAGCAGGCAGCCCCTACAGCGGTCTGGTGGCGGTCTGCGATATACTGCTGTGGAACACACACACACACACACACACACACACACACACACACACACACACACACACACACACACACACACACACACACACACACACACACACACACACACGTTCCAGATATACATAGTGAGGATTGTGGTGGAGGGAAGAAGTTAACTATAATCAGTTCAGTATGGTACAATATGTGTGTGTGTGGGTGTCGATACGATAGAGAGAAGAATAGATGACAAACAGCCGTATCCTCCTCTCCTCAGCCAAGCCAATCTCACCATGAGAAAACACATTTTATATTCATTGTGAAATGTGGCCATTATAAGGCACCTATTTGCTTAGTTTAAAGGTTAGAGATAAAGTGTATTGTCGAGCTCTGAAAAACCTAATCATTCAATTCACTCATGAGTTCCCTCTGTAGGGTATTAAATTCTATCAGACATCAGAACCAAATGTGCACACATACCAATAATGAAACGGTGTAGATAGATGAAGGACACAGACTCTTCTGTGTCCAAAATAGTACCCTATTCTCTACATTATGCACTATGGACCCTGGTCAAAAGTAGTGCAGTATTTAGGGAATAGGGTGCCATTTGTGAGGCAGCCTCTGAGCTTGAGCCCACACAGTCTACAGACAGACCAGCCTGCGTTTGCCAACTACCAACCAGGAACATACATAAGGTAAGGAGGGAGAGGCTGTGTCCCAAATGCCACCCTATTCCCTAAACAGTGCACTACTTTTGACTGGGGCCTACAGGGGAAAGGTTGCCATTTGGGACGCTGCCAAAGTCTGTGATTCTGCCAAGTTGGAGACAACTTTCAGAAGACGTGATAACGGAAAGACGTAATGACAGACGTGAAGGATGAGAGGAGTGAGGGATGAGAAGAGGCTCTTTGGCAGCTGCCCTGGAAGAGAAGAGACTCCCATTTTCTTTCTCTTCCTCCTCCCTCCACTTTCTTCTCCTCATCAACTTGCCTCTGTTGAAGAGAGAGCAACGGTTGGGAAGGATCCTCAACTCTGGAGGAGATGTTGTTGTTTCCCCCTCCTCCTCCCCCCTCCTCCCCTGACTCACCCGTTTGTGTTTTTTTTCTTTCATTTAGTTTCTTCTCTTTTTCGTCGGGTAGCTAACCCAGTGAATGGGACAAGGCGGTTAACCGTGAAATGAAAGCTCCTAGTTACTTTGTGGGGTTTTTCTCCAAAGAGGATTTGACACATCATGCATCCACACACAGACCACTCACACATACACAGACCACTCACACACACATAGACCACTCACACATACACAGACCATTCACACATACACAGACCAATCACGCATACACAGACCACTCACACATACACAGACCATTCACACATACACAGACCACTCACACATACACAGACCATTCACACACACACAGACCACTCACGCATACACAGACCAATCACGCATACACAGACCACTCACACATACACAGACCACTCACACATACACAGACCACTCATACATACACAGACCACTCACACATACACAGACCACTCATACATACACAGACCACTCATACACACATAGACCACTCACGCATACACAGACCACTCACACATACACAGACCACTCACACATACACAGACCACTCACACATACACAGACCACTCACACATACACAGACCACTCACGCATACACAGACCACTCACGCATACACAGACCACTCATGCATACACAGACCACTCACGCATACACAGACCACTCACGCATACACAGACCACTCACGCATACACAGACCACTCACGCATACACAGACCACTCACACATACACAGACCACTCACACATACACAGACCACTCACGCATACACAGACCATTCACACACACACGGACCACTCACACATACACAGACCATTCACACACACACAGACCACTCACACACACACAGACCATTCACACACACACAGACCACTCACACACACACAGACCACTCACGCATACACAGACCAATCACGCATACACAGACCACTCACACATACACAGACCACTCACACATACACAGACCACTCACGCATACACAGACCACTCACACATACACAGACCACTCACGCATACACAGACCACTCACGCATACACAGACCACTCACGCATACACAGACCACTCACGCATACACAGACCACTCACGCATACACAGACCACTCACACATACACAGACCACTCACACATACACAGACCACTCACACATACACAGTACAGAAAGATCTAATTAGAGCCGCTAGATCAATGTATAGGCATTGATTTCTGACAAAGCAGATCTATTGAATACGTTTTTATTTTCTATATGTATTTTCTATGTTGAATTAGAGTGACTGAACACTGTATGTCCAAGCATCCAGTGGGAATTAGATGTATAGATCCTCTCCCTTCATTTCTGCAACAGCAGTTCTATTGAGTCCATGTATAGTGTGTTCTGTATGTGTTTTATGTCTGAGAAATGCCCCTGGCTGGTAAGCAAATCTATGAATGCATTTCTATATTATACAGCTATGTATTTTATGGGGAAAATTCCCTTGCTAAATTTGGTGGGAGACGTTTATTATAGACGAAAAAATACAAGGGTTTTATTAAACAAATAGATGTCACGCTCTTCTCAGTAGAAATGAAGAAAGTGTAACGTGGATGGTTCTGACATGATTGAAACCAGGCAGTCAGCCGTGAAAACCGTGTCTCAGTTCGGAGATGCTCCATCCCATTAAAGGACTAAATCCTCCGTCTCAGATGATTTTCTACTTACGTCTTCATCAGGTGCTTGATACAATGTTTGCGTCACGTGTTTCGATACAGTTGACATTTTTGTCTTTTAGCAAACACTCTTAACCAGAGAGACTAACAGGAGAAATTAGGGTTAAGTGCCTTGCTCAAGTGTACCTGGCCAGATTTTTCACCTAGTCGGCTCGGGGATTCGAACCAGTGACCTTTCGTTTACTGGCCCAGCTCTCTAACCATTAGGCTCACTGTATCCTGTATTAGTAAACTGAAGAGAATTTGCAGACAGAAGCTTCGCTGTCAGATATGTTAGAAATATATATATATCCAGTGTAGACAGTTGATCTGAAGATTTGCAGGAAAGAAGTAGTGCCAGATAATAATCTGATTGGTTAGCTGCTAGGTTAAAGAAGTAATAACACAGCATATGAAGCAGGTAGAACAGCCTGATTGGTTAGCTGCTAGGTTAAAGAAGTAATAACACAGCATATGAAGCAGCATATTGGTTAAGCACAGCATATGTAGAACAGCCTGATTGGTTAGCTATGAAGCAGGTAGAACAGCCTGATTGGTTAACTGCTAGGTTAAAGAAGTAATAACACAGCATATGAAGCAGGTAGAACAGCCTGATTGGTTAGCTGCTAGGTTAAAGAAGTAATAACACAGCATATGAAGCAGGTAGAACAGCCTGATTGGTTAGCTGCTAGGTTAAAGAAGTAATAACACAGCATATGAAGCAGGTAGAACAGCCTGATTGGTTAGCTGCTAGGTTAAAGAAGTAATAACACAGCATATGAAGCAGGTAGAACAGCCTGATTGGTTAGCTGCTAGGTTAAATAAGTAATAACACAGCATATGAAGCAGGTAGAACAGCCTGATTGGTTAGCTGCTAGGTAAAGAAGTAATAAAACAGCATATGAAGCAGGTAGAACAGCCTGATTGGTTAGCTGCTAGGTTAAAGAAGTAATAACACAGCATATGAAGCAGGTAGAACAGCCTGATTGGTTTGATCCCCGTTAGATGGGACCATAGAGATACATGTGTATGATTAGTGTTCTATTTAGTCCTGTGGTTGGAACAAGCATTCGTCAACCATACAGCTAGATATAGGTTAGTGTATGTGTAATACAGTACCCTTTGCCAGTTGATCTGATCATAGGATACCATAGGTCTAGAGTACCAGTGCTTCACTGCATTGGCATGACACAACACACACTGAAGGTCATTTATTTTAGTGTGTTTGTACCACAGGGAGCGTTTGCATGGGGAGGTGTTGACAGGAGCGTCTAATGCTGTAGGCATGTTAGACTGTCACATCAATATAGAGCAGCTCTCTCACTCTTTTTCTCTCTCTCTGTCCCTGTCCCTCTCTCCATTTGTCCCTCCCCTCTCTCTCTCTCTCTCTCTCTCTCTCTCTCTCTCTCTCTCTCTCTCTCTCTCTCTCTCTCACTCACTCTGCCTCTGTCCCCTCTCTCTCTGCCCCCCTTTCTGTCCCTGTCCCCTCTCTTTCTCACTCTCTCTCTACATCTCCCTCTCTTTCTCTCTCTCTGTTCCTCTCTCGCCCCCTCTCTCTCTGACCCCTCTCTTTCTCTTTGACCCCTCTCTTTCTATGTCTGTCCCCTCTCTTTCTCTTACTGTCCCATCTCTTTCTCTTACTGTCCCCTCTCTTTCTCTTACTGTCCCCTCTCTTTCTCTTACTGTCCCCTCTCTTTCTCTTAATGTCCACTCTCTCTCTCTCTGTCCCTCCCCATTCTCTCTCTCTCTGTCCCCCCCTCTCTCTCTGTCCCTCCCCATTCTCTCTCTCTCTGTCCCCCTCTCTCTCTCACTCTCTCTCTCTCTGTCCCTCCCCATTCTCTCTCTCTCTGCCCCCCCTCTCTGTCCTTCTCTCTCTCTGTCAGTCAGTCCAGTACTTTTCGTACTGAAAAACGTCCTTTGATTCCGTACACCACTGTAGTAGAAGTGTGCTAGCTGGGCTAGGCCTGGACAGCACAGTCAGTCAGTCTCAGTAGAACAAAGTGTTCTCTAACTCTCTGCTCTCCTCTACTCTCAACTCACTGCTCTCACTCCTCTGGAGAGAGGAGGAGGGTTTTGGCTGCCCTCCAGGGGTGGAAAAATCTATAAGCCATTACGTAATATACCATATCTTTACCTTAGGTGAACCCAGTACAAGATCCACAGCTGTGAGCACACAGAGGGAGGCAGGGAGGCCTGTGTGGAAAAGAGATTGTGTGTGTAGGGAGAGAGAAAGAGTGCGTGTGTGTGTGTATGTGTGTGTGTGTCTGTGTAGAAACAGAGAGAGGGAGAATGAGTGTGTGTGTGTGTGTGTGTGTGTGTGTGTGTGTGTGTGTGTGTGTGTGTAGAAACAGAGAGAGGGAGAATGAGTGTGTGTGTGTGTGTGTGTGTGTGTGTGTCTGTGTAGAAACAGAGAGAGGGGGAATGAGTGTGTGTGTGTGTGTGTGTGTGTGTGTGTGTGTGTGTGTGTGTGTGTGTGTGTGTGTGTGTGTGTGTGTAGAAACAGAGAGAGGGAGAATGAGTGTGTGTGCTTTATTAGAGAGAGACTTCTCTGTGGCCAGTCTGCAGCACTTACAGACCCTCACATCAACAGGTCACATCACAATTAACTGGAACTCTATTGTAACATTCCTTCCTTTCTGTTTTTCATCTATTTATTTGTTCATTTTCAAGCATACTTTTTTTAAAGCAGCATTTGCATAGATTGACTTAAGAGGAGACTTCTTCAGGATTCTTCACAGTGACTTGGCCAAGTGATCCTGATGCTCGTAGAGTAAGTCACATCGTTTGCGATTAATTTATTTTGATTATATATACATTTAAATCAGAGTACTGTTGTGTGATGCGAAACGCCATGGCAACGTACTGCACTGTACTTCTAAAGCTGCTTCTTCCCGCATACAGGTGAGTGTGTGTGTATGTGTGCATACAGATGAGTGTGTGTGTATGTGTGCATACAGGTGAGTGTGTGTGTATGTGTGCATACAGATGAGTGTGTGTGTATGTGTGCATACAGATGAGTGTGTGTGTATGTGTGCATACAGATGAGTGTGTGTGTGTATGTGTGCATACAGATGAGTGTGTGTATGTGTGCATACAGATGAGTGTGTGTGTATGTGTGCATACAGATGAGTGTGTGTATGTGTGCATACAGATGAGTGTGTGTGTATGTGTGCATACAGATGAGTGTGTGTGTGTATGTGTGCATACAGATGAGTGTGTGTGTATGTGTGCATACAGATGAGTGTGTGTGTATGTGTGCATACAGATGAGTGTGTGTGTATGTGTGCATACAGATGAGTGTGTGTGTATGTGTGCATACAGATGAGTGTGTGTGTATGTGTGCATACAGATGAGTGTGTGTGTATGTGTGCATACAGATGAGTGTGTGTGTATGCGTGCATACAGGTGTGTTTGAAAACGGGAGTATGAGGCCGCAGGCCGTGCAGCGCTGAACAGACCTGCTTTTCACTTCACACATTGACAGTATTGACACGTCAACGCTTTCATCCCATAATATGCACTAATCATGGCTTGACAAGATGGGCCAGGCCTGCATCCCAAATGGCACCCTATGGGCCCTGGTCAAAAGTAGTGCACCCTATGGGCCCTGGTCAAAAGTAGTGCAACCTATGGGCCCTGGTCAAAAGTAGTGCACTATAGAGGCCCTGGTCACAAGTAGTGCACTATAGAGGCTCTGGTCAAAAGTAGTGCACTATGGAGGCTCTGGTCAAAAGTAGTGCACTATAGTAGTGCAGACTTTTTGGTTTTGATGTAACTGACACCATCTTGAGTTTGTGTGAGTACCGGCCTCACGATACATACATTCCTCCTTAATGGCTGTTGTCTTGATTCTCTGTCCATGTGAATATATTCCATTGGCCCAAACGTGTTCCTCTACACATCGATGCTTGGTGAGGGTCTAGTGTTGTTCAGGAAGGGTCACGTTAAATGAATTGGATTCAGGTGCCTGCTGCTTCTGTTTTCAATCTGATTGCAGACGACTTCCTATAATACAGGGGTCGGCAACAGGCGTCCTGGGGTCAAAACCGCCCGGGAAGGATTATTTTTGGCCTGCCAAAGTTTCGTAAAAAAACACACAAAAAAAAACATATATTTGTTTGAAATTCAGCAAAAAATATATAAAAAGCACATATTTTCCCAGGAATTAAAAAGAAACGTGATCTTGTCTCAATGTAATCAAGGTATGAAATGAATGAAATGTCCAACTACAATCTCTTTTTGGGCTTACGTGTAGTTGTGGTCAATTTGCAGTGTACAGATGAATATAATTATCTTCGCGACCCCCGACCCTCCAAGGCTGAATGTAGTTACCTACCTCTGCTCTAAGATGATCCACCTGACAGAAATATTGACAATTACAAAATAACATGGTAAGAATCAGTCAACTCTGATGATGATCGTTATTAAACTGTCCGTAATGACGGTTGATAATACCATATGGATTGGGGAAGAGACACACACACACACACACACACACACACACACACACACACACACACACACACACACACACACACACACACACACACACACACACACACACACACACACACACACACACACACACACACACACACACACACACACACACACACACACACACACACACACACACACACACACAAACATGTGCTGAGAGGCAATTGTAAGTTAATGTGAAACCATAGTAAAACACATGCAGATGTGGATTAGAAGGTTTTTACCCCAAACTCAGTTCTAACCCTTTCCATTGTTACTCCTTACGTTATTCCTAGTTTCATTTGACCAATCTCACCTGTGGAATTTCAACACACATTCACACACATGCAACTCTTCAACTGGGAGTCGGACCCGCAAATGAAAGACATTTGGAGCCCCCTCTCTCACCACACACACGTGGTGCTGTGGTGAGGGCGGTTGGCTGTATTGGGTGCGGTGGTGTGGGCGGTTGGCGGTATTGGGTGCGGTGGTGAGGGCGGTTGGCGGTATTGGGTGCGGTGGTGAGGGCGGTTGGCGGTATTGGGTGCAGTTGTGAGGGCGGTTGACAGTATTGGGTGCGGTGGTGAGGGCGGTTGGCGGTATTGGGTGCGGTGGTGAGGGTGGTTGGCAGTATTGGGTGCAGTTGTGAGGGCGGTTGACAGTATTGGGTGCGGTGGTGAGGGCGGTTGGCGGTATTGGGTGCGGTGGTGAGGGCGGTTGGGCGGTTGGGTTGGGGGCGGGTGGTGCGGTGGAGGTTGACAGTATTGGGTGCGGTGGTGAGGGTGGTTGGCAGTATTGGGTGCAGTTGTGAGGGCGGTTGACAGTATTGGGTGCGGTGGTGAGGGTGGGTGGCAGTATTGGGTGCGGTGGTGTGGGCGGTTGAGGGTATTGGGTGCGGTGGTGAGGGCGGTTGGCGGTATTGGGTGCGGTGGTGAGGGCAGTTGACGGTGGTGAGGGCGGTTGGCGGTATTGGGTGCGGTGGTGAGGGCGGTTGGCGGTATTGACAGGTGCGGTGGTGAGGGCGGTTGGTGAGGTATTTGGGTGCGGTGGTGAGGGGTTGGGGTGGCGGTGCGGTGGTGAGGGCGGTTGAGGGTATTGGGTGCGGTGGTGAGGGCGGTTGGCGGTATTGGGTGCGGTGGTGGTGCAGTTGACAGTATTGGGTGCGGGTGAGGGCGGTTGGAGGTATTGGGTGCGGTGGTGAGGGCGGTTGGAGGTATTGGGTGCGGTGGTGAGGTGGGGTGAGGGCGGTTGATATTTGGGTGCGGTGGTGAGGGTGGTGGCAGTATTGGGTGCAGTGGTGAGGGCGGTTGACAGTATTGGGTGCGGGTGAGGGTTGGCGGGTGGGGTGCGGTGGTGAGGGTATTGGGTGCGGTGGTGAGGGTATTGGGTGCGGTGGTGAGGGCGGTTGGCGGTATTGGGTGCGGTGGTGAGGGCAGTTGACAGTATTGGGTGCGGTGGTGAGGGCGGTTGGAGGTATTGGGTGCGGTGGTGAGGGCGGTTGGCGGTATTGGGTGCGGTGGTGAGTGCGGTTGGAGGTATTGGGTGCGGTGGTGAGGGCGGTTGGCGGTATTGGGTGCGGTGGTGAGGGTGGGTGGTGAGGCGGTTGGCGGTTTGGGTGCGGTGGTGAGGCGGTATTGGGTGCGGTGGTGAGGGCGGTTGGAGGTATTGGGTGCGGTGGTGAGGGGTTGACGGTTGGAGGTATTGGGTGCGGTGGTGAGGGTGGTTGGCAGGTTGCAGCGGAGGGCGGTTGACAGTATTGGGTGCGTGGTGAGGGTGGGTGGCAGTATTGGGTGCGGTGGTGTGGCGGTTGAGGGTGGGTGAGGGCGGTTTGGGTGCGGTGGTGAGGGCAGTTGACAGTATTGGGTGCGGTGGTGAGGGCGGTTGGAGGTATTGGGTGCAGGGCGGTTGGCGGTATTGGGTGCGGTGGTGAGTGCGGTTGAGGTATTGGGTGCGGTGGTGAGGGCGGTTGGCGGTATTGGGTGCGGTGGTGAGGGCGGTTTGGGTGCGGTGGTGAGGGCAGTTGACAGTATTGGGTGCGGTGGTAGGGCGGTTGGCATTGGTGCGGTGGTGAGGGCAATTGGTTAATGTGAAACCATAGTAAAACACATGCAGATGTGGATTAGAAGGTTTTTACCCCAAACTCAGTTCTAACCCTTTCCATTGTTACTCCTTACGTTATTCCTAGTTTCATTTGACCAATCTCACCTGTGGAATTTCAACACACATTCACACACATGCAACTTTCAACTGGGAGTCGGACCCGCAAATGAAAGACATTTGTATGGTGCTGTGGTGAGGGCGGTGGTGTATTGGGTGCGGTGGTGTGGGCGGTTGGCGGTATTGGGTGCGGTTGGCGGTATTGGGTGCGGTGGTGAGGGCGGTTGAGGGCGGTTGGGGTGCGGTGGTGAGGCGGTTGGCGGTATTGGGTGCGGTTGGGTGGGTGCAGTGTGAGGGTGGTTGACAGTATTGGGTGCGGTGGTGAGGGCGGTTGGCGGTATTGGGTGTGGTGGTGAGGGTGGTTGATGGTATTGGGTGCGGTGGTGAGGGTGGGTTGCAGTATTGGGTGCGGTGGTGAGGGCGGTTGACGGTATTGGGTGCGGTGGTGAGGGTGGTTGGCGGCATTGGGGGGCTGGTGGCTACAACTAGGGAGGCAAGATAGCTAGAAGGGGTTGTGGCTGGGTGGGAGATGGTGATATGTTTGTGTTTATTGACTTAAAGACACACACACACACACACACACACCAGGGCTCCAGACTCAGGGGAAACGTGTGTGTTTAGAGCACACAGGCCTAATGATGCTGATTTAGACATTTTTGCGGTACTCTCTCTGGCTTGTGGTGTGTTAACTGGAACAGGAGTGACAACAAGCCAGCTCAGTGAGAGTAGTGGGAGTTTGTGAGCCCTATGGGCCCTGGTCAAAAGTAGTGCACTATATAGGGAATAGGGTGCTATTTGGGGGGCAACCATGGAGGAGGGAAAACATACATCTCCAATGAGCATTGAACTCGTTCCCGGCAGTTTGTGTTTTCCCGGTTGCGCTCAATGTATTTCTTTTCATATTCAGATGTTATGGATTGGTCCTGGAATAGAGCCGATCCTTTTCCCAGCAATGGGAATTTACACTGTTTGAATGTTCTCTCTCGTGTTCCAAACAGAGGAATTTTGAGTTGGAGGCTTTATGGGAGGTTTATAAGTGAATAAACAAATAAGCTTTTAAACAAATATCGGAATGATGAAAAACTTCCCATTTAATTTGTTATTACGTCTAGATTTTCCTTTCGTGTGTGTGTGTGTGTGTGTGTGTGTGACCAGAGTAAGTACTGTAACCTACTGTTCACTGTCTCTGTGTCTCAGTTCTCTCAGTACAGGAGATACACAACACACACACACACACACACACACACACACACACACACACACGTCACACAATATCACACAAACCCTCTCTCTCTCTCTCTCTCTCTCTCTCTCTCAGTAAGAGCGAGCCATGGGTCTTATCTCAGATTTTGTCAAACTAAAAAGCTACTTTGCTAGCTTTCCTTGGAAATCAGCCCGTCTAGCCGATCTAACAACTATTTCTCCATTTGCCAGTCTATTGTCTAAGAACGGAATGTCATTCATTCCCAAAGACAGTTACCCAACTTCCCTCCCCAGTCAGCCTCTATGTTAAACCCGACCTGGTTCACCACCTTGTCTGACTCCTGTCTACTCCTCCAGATTAAAATGGTTGATAATAAACATATTGAGTTTCTTTACGGGATGTGATGGAATGCTGATACTAATGCATCAAAACCACGTCTGTGTCCCAAAGGGCACCCTATTCCCTATATAGTGTACGACTTTAGACCAGGGCCCCATATGGCTCTGGTCAAAAGTAGCTCACTATACAGGGAATAGGGTGCCCTTTGGGGCACAGACCATATTATTCTACTTAGAGGGATCTAGTGCTACGAGCCAAGTACCTATCTGAGGAATCAGATATTATGGAAATGTGCCTCCTCTTAATCCTCCTCTATCCCCCTTTATGGGCTGCGTGTCAACTGGCACCCTATTCCCTACATAGTGCACTACTTTTGACTAGCGCCCTATGATAATGAGGTGTCATTTGGGACACAGACTTAGACAGATTTCCCTTTCCCCCTGAAGAATCACATATTTGAAAAGCCAGAAACTGTAATGTTGACTCACACAATACAGCAGCTCTCCATTTGGAGAACGACGTAAACCCTGAATCCTATTGTACATCTGATTCTTATATACCCTGTGTGTTCGCTTTCCGGCCCTAAAGCGCGTGTGTGTGTGTGTGTGTGTGTGTGTGTGTGTGTGTGTGTGTGTGTGTGTGTGTGTGTGTGTGTGTGTGTGTGTGTGTGTGTGTGTGTGTGCGTGCGTGCGTGTGCGTGTGTGTGTGTACGTGCACACTGTAACGGGACTATTGATAACAGTAAACATTCTGGAATTCTCTCTTCTCCATCCTGAAACCATCTTCTCTTGCAGTCTGAAGCATGATTGAACAGTGCAGCAGAGGTCAAACCCACACGGCTGTTTTTGTTGGTGATGAAGTAGCAGCTATAACTCTGGCTTGACTCATTTGGCCACAGTGGTGGTGTGAGGCTTGGCTCGGCTGCGGCTGCTGCACTGCACATTTGAAAGCTACAGTCCGGGTTTCGTTCTCAGCAATACGGCAGTTTGTAAACGAGGGAGTAATAAAAAAATTGTATTTTGGGTTTACGATAGGATAGGGTAGGGTAGGATAGGATAGGGTAGGACAGGGTAGGATAGGATAGGATAAGGTAGGATAGGGTAGGGTAGGATAAGGTAGGATAGGATAGGGTAGGACAGGGTAGGATAGGGTAGGACAGGGTAGGGTGGGATAGGATAAGGTAGGATAAGATAGGGTAGGGTAGGATAGGGTAGGGTAATGTAGGTTAGGATAGGGTATGTTAGGGTAGGATAGGGTAGGATGGGGTAGTGTAGGATACGACAGGATAGGGTAGGATAGGATAGGATAGGGTACGATATGATAGGATAGGGTAGGATAGGGTAGGGTAGGATAGGATAAGGTAGGATGGGATGGGATAGGGTAGGATAAGATAGGATAAGACAGGATAAGGACAGTTGTGCTGTAGGCTCACGACGCAAGTTATATTCTTCAAGAATCAATCTAGAATTGAAAGTGAACTCTAGAAAATATTCCTAGATCACAGATTGTAGCTTTAAAGCCAAGCTCATTTTTTTTCACCCTGAATCAGCTCTGCGTCTCCTGACTGACAGCCAAGAAGTTGAGAAGCATCTGACGTGGCAGCTACAGCTTGTGTATGTGTGTCTATGTGTGTGCGCGTGTACGTGCAACAGCTACTCTCAGAATAGGAGAACAGTCCAGCTCTCTCTCTTCTGTTCTGACTCACAGTGTAACCAGCGGTACCACCTCCACATCTGTAGCTGTGTTACTACGGTTTGGAAGGGAAAGTGTTTGGAATAAGTGCCCATTTTAGGTGTTTTCTGCCATGAATTTAGCTATTGAATGGGCTGGGCCCGCGGGCCGTAGATGCCCACCCCTGACGTAGGAAGTAGAAAAACGTGTTTGGAATAAGTACTGTTCTTAGGTGGTTTTTGTCAGGATTTTGATCTACTAGTACTGAATTAAATTGAACAGGTTCTAAATCGTCCGTCAGGCTCGGTCCCTGTTGGAGAGATGTGATTCCCTCCCCGTAGTCTCCTCTCAGACCCTGGCTGCATCCCAAATGTTAGCCTATTCCATATATAGTGCACTACTTTTGATGAGAGACCTATAGACCCTGGTCAAAACTGTGTTTGCATTTATCTGTCTGTCAGCTGTGGTTGTAACAGAGGATGTTATAACAGAAGATGTTGTAACAGAGGATATATTTTTATTTATTTTACCTTTATTTAACTAGGCAAGTCAGTTAAGAACAAATTCTTATTTTCAATGACGGCCTAGGAACAGTGGGTTAACTGCCTGTTCAGGGGCAGAATGACAGTTTGTCAGCTCGGGGATTTGAACTTGCAACCTTGCAGTTACTAGCCTAACGCTCTAACCACTAACCTCTGCCGCCCCAGAGGATGTTGTAACAGAGGATGTTGTAACAGAGGATGCTGTAACCGAGGATGCTGTAACAGAGGAAGTTGTAACAGAGGAAGTTGTAACAGAGGATGCTGTAACAGAGGATGTTGTAACAGAGGATGCTGTAACCGAGGATGTTGTAACAGAGGATGCTGTAACAGAGGATGTTGTAACAGAGGATGTTGTAACAGAGGATGTTGTAACAGAGGATGTTGTAACCGAGGATGTTGTAACAGAGGATGTTGTAACCGAGGATGTTGTAACCGAGGATGTTGTAACAGAGGATGTTGTAACAGAGGATGTTGTAACCGAGGATGTTGTAACAGAGGATGTTGTAACAGAGGATGTTGTAACAGAGGATGTTGTAACCGAGATGTTGATGTTGTAACAGAGGATAACAGAGGATGTAACAGAGGATGTTGTAACCGAGGATGTTGTAACAGAGGATGTTGTAACAGAGGATGTTGTAACAGAGGATGTTGTAACAGAGGATGCTGTAACCGAGGATGTTGTAACAGAGGATGTTGTAACAGAGGATGTTGTAACAGAGGATGTTGTAACAGAGGATGCTGTAACAGAGGATGTTGTAACCGAGGATGTTGTAACAAAGGATGTTGTAACAAAGGATGTTGTAACAGAGGATGTTGTAACCGAGGATGTTGTAACAGAGGATGTTGTAACCGAGGATGTTGTAACAGAGGATGTTGTAACAGAGGATGTTGTAACCGAGGATGTTGTAACAGAGGATGCTGTAACAGAGGATGCTGTAACCGAGGATGTTGTAACAGAGGATGTTGTAACCGAGGATGTTGTAACCGTGGATGTTGTAACAGAGGATGTTGTAACAGAGGATGTTGTAACAGAGGATGTTGTAACAGAGGATGTTGTAACAGAGGATGCTGTAACAGAGGATGTTGTAACAGAGGATGTTGTAACAGAGAATGTTGTAACAGAGGATGTTGTAACAGAGGATGCTGTAACAGAGGATGCTGTAACAGAGGGTGCTGTAACAGAGGATGTTGTAACAGAGGATGCTGTAACAGAGGATGTTGTAACAGAGGATGCTGTAACAGTGGATGTTGTAACAGAGGATGTTGTAACAGAGGATGCTGTAACCGAGCCACAGCATTTTAGTGGAGTTCTATTTACTATGATTAGGGCCAGTTTTCCTTCAAAACAAACATGACCTTACTAGGAACATCTCTGGTCCTGGTAACTAAGATTTGTTTGAGTTCAATTTAATTAATCAAGATTGACAAGTGTAACAGTTGGTGGAGGACTAGGGTTTCGATAGGAGGAGAACAGGACAGGTAATCCTAGAGTAGGTGGTGGAGGACAATGCGGCCATCCCTCACAATGAAAAGGGTAATTAAATGTATTCTACGGTGATGACAGACCCATAGCATTACTATCCTATTACATCAACTGACACACTACATTTCAATGGGAGTTATTTACAAAAACAGTTTGTCGTGGCTGGTGATGACCGACTGGTGAAGACAGACTGGTAAAGTAGTATCCTCTTATGAACAGTACAATGCATCATCAACGTGTGTGCGTGCGTGGTGAACTAGGAAGGCTAAAAGGTAGTCTCACAGCACTTGTCTGTTTGGCACTAGTGTAATAAATGCCTGTACTAGTTTGGAGTCTGGTTGAGTCAAGCTGTGTGGGGTGGTCCATGTGAGAGAGAAAAGAGGGAAAGAGAGAGAAGGGGAACAGAGGGGAGAAAGAGAGACCGAGATGACAAGAGAGTGTAAGGGTTACAGAGAGAGAGAAATAAAGATAGCTGTCGAGAGAGAGAGAGAGAGAGAGAGAGAGAGAGAGAGAGAGAGAGAGAGAGAGAGAGAGAGAGAGAGAGAGAGAGAGAGAGAGTACGAGAGAGAGAGAGAGACTGAGAGAGAGAGAGAGATGAGCCAATAAAGAGAGAGAGAGAGAGAGAGAGAGAGAGAGAGAGAGAGAGAGAGAGAGAGAGAGAGAGAGAGAGAGAGAGAGAGAGAGAGAGAGAGAGAGAGAGAGAGAGAGAGAGAGAGAGAGAGAGAGAGAGAGACTGCAGACCAGAGTGACAGAGCGAGGAAAGGGTGGTGGAATTAGGGAAGAGTGCTGGTGTTGGGGTTGGTGGGGTACAGAATGAATGTGTGAGTTGGGCTGGTGGGATGGTTGTGAGACATTTGCATAAAGGGTGAGGGCATCGTGCCCGGCGGTGGGGAAGGGTTGGCACCTCGCCTCACCAACTGGCAGAGGGAGGACTGAGGAGGAATAAAAGAGAGAGAATTACAGAAACCAAGAAAGGGAGAGGGAGTAAGAGAGAGTGAAGGGGAGAGAGAGTGATAGATAGGGAATGATGGAGAGGGAGTGATAGATAGGGAGAGGGAGTGATAGAGAGGGTGATAGATAGATAGAGAGAGAGAGAGAGAGAGAGAGAGATAGATAGATAGATAGATAGATAGATAGATAGATAGATAGATAGATAGATAGATAGATAGATAGATAGATAGATAAGAGAGAGTGATAGATAGAAAGGAAGAGAGAGCGTGATGGAGAGAAAGGGAGAGAGTGTGATTGATAGAGAGAAAGGGAGAGTGTGTGATAGAGAGAGTGATAGAGAAAGAGAGTGATTGATAGAGAGAAAGGGAGAGAGAGAGTGATTGATAGAGAGAAAGGGAGAGAGAGAGTGATAGAGAGAGAGCATGTGATTGATAGAGAGAGAGAGTGATAGAGAGAAAGGGAGTGTGTGATAGAGAGAGTGATAGAGAGAGAGAGTGATTGATAGAGAGAAAGGGAGAGAGTGATAGAGAGAGAGCATGTGATTGATTGATAGAGAGAGAGAGAGAGTGATAGAGAGAAAGGGAGAGTGAGTTCCCACTCAATCTCTTGTTTCAGGGAGAGCTGTTGACAGAGCAGGAGAGGAGGGGAGGCGAGAAGAGAGGAGAGGAGGGGAGGAGAGGGGAGGCGAGCGGAGAGGAGAGCAGGGAAGAGGAGAGGAGTGGTGAGCAGGGGGGACGGGAGAGGAGGGAAGGGGACGAGAGAGGAGGGAAGGGGATATATGGTTTGATTATCTGCTTCATTCCTGCTGTACTCCACCAACACTCATCCAAGGTTTATATTAAGTCCCTGCAGCTGTACTGTGGTCAAGCTGTTATTGGAATATGATATATACTGTATATGAACTTGAGTGTGTGTGTATGTGTGTGTCATGTGTGTCAGACAGTGTCCATGACACAAATACACACTCAGGTTCAGAGTGTGAGACAGTCCCCCCCTCTCGTTTAGCTGGAAAACAGTCTGTCTGTCCCCCTACACACACACACACACACACACACACACACACACGCACACCCTGCCCTCCCCTCTGAGTGTTAAGCACTGCCCACTTGACCTTTTCAGGAATGGCCGCCCTTGTGGACTGTTGGGGGGAATGCTGTGCATTCACTTTTAATGGAGCCGACCAGCTGGGGGGCAGACAGAGAATACCTAGTGCCGCCCCGGGGGCAAGTAGTACTATTATAATGGACAGGGGACTTAGTGACATATCTGATCCGCTTAGCTGCTTCTCCCTGCCCTGCACTGAAATATACACTCCTAATAATGTCATGTAGCACTGAATGCACGAATGAATAAAAAGTGAATGAATCAATGAATGGCTGAATCAATCAGTTATGAATTTGTTATTTTGCATTCCAATAGACACAATGAATCCTCTCAGTAATGTTAGGCTGCTGTATCAATTGTCAATATTGTGATATTGTAGTCTTCTTTCCAGGCAGGAAATTGTTAGAATATGACTGGGCCATTGTCTGGACGAGGCCTCCTGCCATGTATTCTGGGATTTGTAGTCTATAGCTGGAAGAGGCTCCGATCCGGGCAGGGCCCTGTGCGTCTGGATCCGTTTATAGCACAAATACACTCAGGGCCTCACACACACACACACACACACACACACACACACACACACACACACACACACTCACTCCCTCGCCACGGAAATGGTTCCAGACTTTCACACATAGTAATGAGTCCGTGTGTAAACAGGGATAATTACAAACGATGCACAGACACACATTAATCATCATTCTAACTGCCTCACTAACGAGAAAATAAAGAAATAAAGAAAAAAAGAAAAGGAAAGGAAGGAAGGAAGGAAGGAAGGAAGGAAGGAAGGAAGGAAGGAAGGAAGGACGGACGGACAGAGTTTCTTCTCATTTTCTCAGGGAGTTATGTTAACTTCAGGCTGGGGCAGACTAAAAGTGGTTGCAGTTACACTGATTCAAGTGCATGGCACCAAATTGGTACTATTCTGGATTTTGGCAGTGAATGCAGGTTGAGAGGATAAGGGGATGTATAGAGAGAGAGAGCGAGAGAGACCCTTGTGTTTTATTTTGCAGTGGCGTGTGAGGAAGTGTGTGTTTGTGAGGGAGAGAGCGAGCGAGCGAGAGAGAAAGTGTGTTTGTGAGGAAGAAGAGACACTATTGTAACCTGTATTTTTAAACCCTATGGTTTATACACAGTTGCAAACGTGTAATGGTATGCTAGTCTGCTGCAACTGCAGTGCGGCTCTGCTGTCCTGCGCACCTTGCTTTTCCTCCTTTCCCCGTGGGAAGAAAACATGGAAACTTGGCTGTAGCTATAGGAACACATTTTTTCCCCTTTTTCTTTTAATACAGAGCAGCCTAAATGGCAGAATGCTCCATACTAATGCAGATATTCCTGCCCTGTACAAGGAGGGAAGGTAAGAAGTTTGCATTGGATCTTCTAGGCAAAGCACAGGCCCTTTTAACAACTTCATGACTCATAGTAATTCAGCAATCTATTCTAGAGCACCGAAACTTGAATACAGAACACCCTAGAAAGTAAGCAGCAACACACACACACACACACACACACACACGAGCATTTGACGTGGAAAATATCCCTCTGTGCCGTGGTCCAAATCCCTCGCACTCTTTCCCTTACATCATCGCAGTACCTGTCAATATGTGATTTTACTGAGCAGATGTCGAACGTTGTCCTCCCAATTTCAACTGTGACACGTCCGTCCTCGCGCTCTCCAGTGACTTTGTGTTTTATGGGAGAGCAAGAGAATACGTGCAGTTCTCCGGTACTCGGTGTCACTCACCAGTCATTGCTTCACCATCTTGAATGAACCTTATACTAAAATAGAATGAAGTAGGCATACGTTCCAATCGCATTTTTTTTATCTAATTCGATTTCCTTCCACAACTTGACCTTAGCCATGTTATTATTATTATTACATCATATCCCTATTTATAAGTGGGCCTAATACGGAAATCATCATCTAGTCCAATAGTTGAATAGTGTTATTTGTATTGCATCCCTAAAATGCATTTCTAGAACTTTTACTATGAAAAATAAGAAACATGCCTATAGAAGCAGTGATATGTGAATAGCAATGGATTGAAGTGTTTTTATACCTGATAATATGTTCTGCATGATATGACTATGTTTGAGCAAGGCATTTGAGTAAAGAAACATCATTTTATTATTCCCAAATATTATAATTAGCTTATACAAATATGCTGGTGGTTAATTCGTTTTTTCTACTGTACATTTTGTATTTTAGAAGAAAATATAATTTTTCTCTATACTCAACTGCTAAACCACATAAAAGGCCTATGTTATTTACAGGAAAAAACGTTTAGGTTACCAAACTGTCTCAACAATAAATTTAAATTCAACTTAATTGCTCTCTCTTTTTTTTCTTACTATTTTAGAAAATGAATGAATGAGCTTTTATATTGCATTTCATTGTTTATAACTGAATTTACCCAAATTGGCCAACAGTAGAAATAGAGGATTGCACTATTGTCCAGTAAAGCAGAAACATGTTTCTGAGTAAATGTACCTTCGTAGTGATTCAGGCTATAAGGTGAAGTGCACGAAAATGAAACATCATTTAATCAACTTGATCATTTGATTTCGGATCTACAAGTCTTTTTTAGCTGACGTTCAACTCATGTCTTTGGTAAATGACCAAGGAGTGGAATGGAATTGCTCAACAGAGATGGCAACCAGGTTCAAATGAAATGGCAAAGCATGCACAGGAAATTATGACGTTTGTTTATTAGTTGCACGTATCGGTTGTTAAATCTCAATATGTAGCAGAATTTGTCAAAATGTAATGTATTTATTTAGTTAATTTCAAGCAGTAAAGAAACATTGAATATATCATTGGGGCGTATTCATGGTTCATTTATCTATGTAGGATTATTTTGATGTTATTACATGATGCGTCTCTACTCGTTTAAGGCCATACTAAAACAAAACAGAAGATTCCAGTCATTTACAAATAGGCTGCATCCGTAGGGCCACATAATCTACAGATAATGTATGAAAATAGACAATTTCTTTATTCATCTTATTCCGAAAAATGATTTGTAGTCAATCTTTATCATTTGGGTTATTATATGGGGTTGATAGTTAAAATGGTTAGAAACCATTAGGTCCATGTAGGTCTGCAGATGGGCCTATTCAGAGTCAAAACCTGGAAGCAAAATTATATGTAGTGTAACATTGGCTCAATAGATAACACACACTGGGTATATTTATGTTTATGAATAGTAAAATGTGAGAAAAAGCTGACCTATTTGGCTGCAAGTCTTGCTGCTTTTGGTTGAGCCTCGCGCCTAACGCGGAGTTTCCCGCCACTTGGATCTGTTTTTACTGAGATGAAGTGCGAGGAGGTTTATTCCTATTATAACAGTCTATATGATGTGAGTCAAATATAACAAGAGATGAGGTTTGTTCCTATTTTAACAGTTTATATGATGTGAGTCTAATATAACAAGAGAGGAGGTTTGTTCCTATTTTAACAGTCTATATGATGTGAGTCAAATATAACAAGAGAGGAGGTTTGTTCCTATTTTAACAGTCTATATGATGTAAGTCAAATATAACAAGAGAGAAGAGAAGTTCTAAAGTGGTTCTACAGAAGCACAGAAAGCGGCTATAGCAGAACATGTTTTCTGGAAGAGATTACAATTTACTGGTCCCCACAGCAAGCAGTTATTTTCCCCCTCGGCAACGCTTTTATTTTTATTTTCTGCCGGTTGTAAATCTTGGCAATGCAAATATAGCCTACATTTGTGCTGAGTGCTGTTTTCATCCAACGTTATGCTACCTGCTCAGTCCTTGGCTATTGAAAGAAAGAGAGTCGTTTTGGCAGGCTTCGCCGGTAGGCTACGTGTTCCTTTCAAGATAAAGAGATAGGCTATTTGAATGTTTAGGTAGAATGTTTAGGCAGACTATCTACAGTTAAAGGTTTATTTCTAGTACTTGCCTTTATAGCTTTAATTTAACGGGGACTTGTTTACGTATTTTTCTGGACTGCTAGTGCTACTTTTCGGCTTAATTTAATGCCTAATTGGTTCAGGCCTACAAAGGAAAGCTTTCTATTCAATATCACTTCTATGTCACTTCGAGATTAGATATGAAGTAGAAAAACGTTTTGTAGACCAGACCGTACATTCATTTATAATTCAATAGTATCAAACGTAGAGAGAAGGCTTTGAATTCCCTCATATGGAATGTTCGGCCTTTCCTATTTCTCATGTGTGAGTGCCATCCACTCAGTTTGTGCAGAGGCCTTCTGATATCCTCAATAGGCCTACATATTAAATGTTGGCCTATAGGCTATATAAACGTGTTTTGCTGGTAGGCCTATATGACAGGGTTGTTGCGGATTCTTTATAAGCAATTCGAAATAAAAATGCAACAATGGAACTGTGTGTTACACACCATAATGCCTCGGGTAACGTTCTCGTTCTTTTCCCTTTGTCTGCCGTTTTGGCAGTTGTTTCACTCTGTATACAACTCCAAGGATTTTCCCGCGGTTTCTGTGTAAACTCGATGGCTTTGTCCATTCATATATATATATATATATATATATATATATATATATATATATATATATATATATATATATATACACTCATTGGTAAAACTATAGGCAGCTTTCCCAGTTCCAAACACTCGTTTTCCCCCCATCTCTCCCTCTTCACTTGCTCTCTTTTTCGTTTGTGAGAAACGAAAGCGCAGGAGATTCTCTGTGCAGCCTCGCGAACAAAGGTCACCGTTTAGAGAGAGAGAGTGGAACGCGGAGATAAGATGAGCTCTCTCTCTCTCTCTCTCTCTCTCTCTCTCTCTCTCTCAAAACAACCCAAAACACGATTGCAGAACAGGAGATACCAGTAGATATACCGTTGGCCCGCGGCAAGAGGCCCATGGCAGGCGGCCGTTGGCGACAGACACACACTCACCGACCGCCTGCGGAGCGAGCGCATGTAATGGCCAAATGCATCCAACATATCCACTATAACTAGGCATGTCTCTCCTATTTAAAAGCAAGAAATACGTTTTGAAAAATGATATTAACTGCCACATAATAAATGGTAGGGTGCCACAGACTGGTGTCCTGGACAAAATAATAAAAGTTCTGCATTTGGCTAATTATATTAAACACATGTAGGTCATGTTTATTCGTATCTGCAGTGGTCCGGAGCTATATAATAGGCATAATTTAAGATTAATCTGGGAACGAAAGCTTCAGCTGTTAAACGCGTGGCTTTATTGAGGTATTTTGGATTTGATCAAATAAATCTCAGACACAAAATAGTCAAATCAAATCAGTGTTGCCGTCATGTCGATTGATTCACATAAATATATATATATGAAAAATGTGAGCTTGCTTGAACCCTCTTTACTTTGGCTCATCAGATTTATGGAAATGTTATGGCCAGTCTGTGACAGAATATTTTGCATGAATAGTGTAAAAATAGAATCTTGTGCTATCTTATATTATGCAGAACCATAGAGAGCTTTCATTCATTTACTTGACGATATTTTCTGTTTGTTTTTGTTCCAGTCTGGTTGTGGTTGCAGCATTATATGATACTTGTGACAATATGGGTGATATTTATGACAATATCGATACTTGTGGCAATAGTAGCCTATGGGTTGTAAAGTAGCCATCTCTCCCCATCACTTTGTATTATACAATATGCTTAATGCTCACTTAAGAGATGGTATGGATCCCCTCTGATCACTTTTAAACAAGAATCTTAATAGACACACCTCTCTCTTGTTCCTTATTCTCTCTCTCTCTCTCTCTCTCTCTCTCTCTCTCTCTCTCTCTCTCTCTCATCTTATTTCTCCCAAATTCCTCTCTCTGTAACTTCTCTTCCCCACATTTTGTGCCCACAGAGTTACTGTGTTGTCTCTCCTTCCCACATTCGGTGCCCGCCTATGTATTAGCATGTTCGTCAACCAGTGCCCGTCCAGCCCAGCCTGTCCAGATTGGGTCTTTGCTCAGTACCACCATCCAGCACAATGCAGCCAGACACCCGGCTAGCCAGGCCGTGGCTTCGCTGTCAGGCAGAGGCAGAGAGAGCAAGCTGGGCTAGATGGCTGTGTAGATCTGATGGCCCTGGGCTGGAACCAGAGGATTCTTGGTCTTTGTAGGGATGTTCAGAGAGTGGCCATCGGGCCAGAATCAAATAGTTCTACTTCCATGCCAGAGGACCTACATGATGCTCCCATTTTGCCCATTTTTGACACAATCTCTGTAATTTCCTCCTGGCCCGAATTTACTCATTTTTTTCCACATCACTTAGATTTGTGATTTTGTGTGTGTGTGTGTGTGTGTGAGCAATTATACCATCATGGGATGGCTGTGAGAATGTTATATTTAGCATAATTATCCTCTTTGTTTTCCCCTCATAAATGCTGTCTATACAGTATATATATATATATATGAATTATATCCCTTGTGGAACCTAAATGTCCTATTTCCTGAACACTTGTCCCAAAGTGGGTACACTCCTTCCTTCCTCACTAGGGTCAGACAGCCAATGAGAGCAAGTAAAGTGGTAGCCAGAGTGATGCAGTCAGTCGCCAACTCCCTGCTGTTCAACCTGCCTGATGTTTCATATGTCCTGTACGTCACTGGAGGGAAATGCATTACGTCCAACGTTACATGTTGGAGTATGAAAATAAAGCAAATAGAAATGTCATGTTTTTATATATTACAAAGAAAGGGGCGATGTGTATTTTCGAGAGGCACAGACAGGCGATACACCTTTGTGACTTGCAGTGAACAGATCCTTTGTAAGGTCTGCCATATCTGCATGGCCTGCATTCGTAAACAGCGTATAGGCTGCATTTACATTTACAGAGACACGGTCCAGTCCGTAGCGGACCGGCTCGGTTCCCAAGTTTCCATTGTCCACTGACTGAACCCCTCTCATTGGAATGCTCTCTACATTTGTAACAGAAACCTTTAATGTGTGTTGAACACACTGTTGTCAAGCACGCGACGGCTAAAAAGGGCCATTTTGGAATTGGAATGAATGTGAGCGAACGAATAGAAAAAGGTCCAGTTTGGAACAAATGCGAGAGAGTGATTTAAAACAGAGTGAGTGTTTTTGGATAGAAGATGGATAGATGGATTTTTTTGGGGGGGTTGACGGGGGGACGGAATGGTTGTTCTTCTCCTCTTTTCCCCCTCTCGCTCTCTTTGTTTGTGTGGTAAATCCAGGAGCAGCTGCTTGGTTTGAGGGTCTAGTGGGATTTTGGGGCTGCTCTTTCTCATGGCATCCTGTGCCAAGGTGGTGAAACACGAGCAGAGAGCGGAGGAGAGAGAGAAAGAGGGGGAGAGAGGGGAGGGAAGGATTGGCTCTGGGCGGGTGCACTGGGAGAGGGTGTCTGCGTCCCAAATGGCACCCTATTCCCTGTTTACTGCACTACTTTTGCTCGGGGACCATAGGGCTTTGGTCAAAAGTAGTGCACTATATAGGGAATAGAGGGTGCCATTTGGGAGACAACCAGAGAGATCGTGCTGGTTTGATGAGATGGTGGTGACCATGCTGGTGATGGAAGACAAGGATGGGTGAGGAAGGGGGGCGGGTAGGTGGAGTAGAGGCGGGCGAGTGCTGTCTGGATTGGTCCATGTAAAATGAATATCCACTGGACTTTGCCTTTCCACTAGATTGGACTTGTCTATTTGGCTAATGACATGCCTTCTGTCTGCTCCACACACAATCCCCCTCTCCCTCCCTTCCTCCCTCCCGCTCGCTCCCTCTCTCTCTCTCTTGCGCGCTCCCTTGCTCTTTATCTCTCTCCACTCTCTCCACTACCAGCCACCAACCCAACCTCCCCCTCCTCCCTCCCTCCTCTTTGCCATATCTCTGTCTCCCCTCCCTTTCAGTCGCTCGGAGCGTGCGTATTGGCTGAGGCTGAGCAGCTCTCTGTGCCAAGTAGGTGGGCCTTGTGCGCGTTGGCACAGACTCAGTCAATGGTTAGAGAAGGAAAGTGGAGAGGAACAGAGAGAAAGAGAGAGACAGTTGGAGAGAAAGAGGGGGGAAAAGACAGAAGACTGCAGCCCGGGTTTGCCAGCGGTCGTACACTCTTCCAACATTGATTCGAGTCCTCTTGTTTTTTTTTCTCTTCTTCTCCTCCGTCCTGCTCCCCCCACCCCCTCTTCTTCCGACTCTCAGTGTCTCTCTCTATCCGTGAGACGTAGTTAGCCTACAGATCTGAACCAGTACCACCGGTGTCCCTGCTTTGGCAAAGCATTTTTGTTTTGTTTTTGGCCCCCAAAAATGTTTTTCCTTTTTTGAAAGCGAACAAAGAAGCGGTTTCATTTAACATTTTTAAACTCATCTCATTTAAATTGTATTATGTTTTATTACACGCATACAACCGTTGTTGTTGTTCTGTAATTCACTTTTGAACTTTCCCTCCACTCTCTCTCTCTCTCCGGTGTTGTTGAACACCACCTGGTTTAGCAGCTCTTCTGCCACAGTACCTCCTGTGTTTCTGTGCTGGTACTACACCATCCTCACCCCCTCCTTCGCCTCTCCTTCACTCTTGACTTTGTTTTTCTTCTTCTTGCATTTATTGGACAATTTCTGCAGCTTTCCTCCGTTTTTTTCCCCTCCCGCCTTTCTTCTTCATTTGCCTTGTAATTTGTAACATACTGTAGTTGCGGAAGTTGTTGTGTATTGACTCAGTAAACCGGTATCGAACTGGTATACTGTTTTGTCTGGCGCAGTGAATTTATCATGAGACAGCGAAATGGTAACTACCAAGGTTTTATTTGTCTATTTTTCCCCTTCTGTCTTGTGATGACTGTTTTGTTGTTGATAGAGTTTGAGTATTGACGTGAATTCAGAGTTTTTGGCAGAGATATGCATGATTTTTATTGAGGATGTGATGTTTTGTTCAGAACTAGAGTTATTATTATGTGAGTTATCGTGTTAGCAGACTAAGCAGGTATGAGGGTATTTCTGAAGAGACTATTCTCGTGTTCTTGTGTTGGTTTTCTATTCTGTCCTTTGGATTTGAACTGGATGCAAAGTTCAATTTCCTGCTCTGTTTGAATAACGCTTTTATTTGAGTAATTTTTTTGAAGCCATTTATTGGTGTATTATAAGGATTGTAGCTCTACACAATGACATGCCTGCTATGTGCGCGTTAATGGCATGAACATCAGCACATCAAAATATTGTCAACAGTGTTTTATTATTAGATATTACTGGTCGATAACATTAGATAGTTTGCCTCTATCAGTATACTGTTGTTTGTTTCTTTTAATGTTTGTGTGTGTAGCCTGTGTGCGTCTGGTTCCTCTCTTTCTCTCTCCCTCTCCCCCTCTCTCTCTCTCTCAATCTCTCTCTCCCCCAGCACCTCTCTCTCGTTCATTCTCTCCCTCCGCTCCCACAGAGCGGGAGCTGCTGCTCCTCAATGCTGCGCGCCGGTGCTAACTGCCTCTCCTCTCTCTTCCCCTCTCCCCCGCTCCCCCTCTCCCCCGCCTTCTCCTCCCCCCTCATTTCTCCCCCTCCTCCTCCCCCTGTTTCCACCCCCCACCACCACCAGGATGAATTCCACCCGTTCATCGAGGCCCTGCTGCCCCATGTCCGAGCCTTCTCCTACACATGGTTCAACCTGCAGGCCCGCAAGCGCAAGTACTTCAAGAAGCACGAGAAGAAGATGTCCAAGGAGGAAGAGCGCGCAGTCAAAGATGAACTGCTGGGAGAAAAATCAGAGATCAAACAGAAATGGGCGTCGAGGCTCCTTGCCAAGCTCCGCAAGGACATCCGGCCAGAGTTCCGGGAGGACTTTGTCCTCACCATCACCGGGAAGAAAGCCCCCTGCTGCGTCCTCTCCAACCCCGACCAGAAGGGTAAGATCAGGAGGATCGACTGTCTGCGCCAGGCTGACAAGGTGTGGAGGCTGGACCTGGTGATGGTCATCCTGTTCAAGGGCAGCCCCCTGGAGAGTACGGACGGAGAGCGTCTGGCCAAGTCGCCCCAGTGCTCCAACCACGGCCTGTGTGTCCAGCCGCATCACATCGGGGTCTCCGTCAAAGAGCTGGATCTCTACCTGGCCTACTTCGTCCAGGCACCAGGTCAGTCATCTGTGTTTGTTAGTGGATACACGCACCCTCCTCTCTCTCCCCCTCTCTCTCTCTCTCTCTCTCTCTCTCTCTCTCTCTCTCTCTCTCTCTCTCTCTCTCTCTCTCTCTCTCTCTCTCTCTCTCTCTCTCTCTCTCATACATATAGTCTGACAGATAAACACACAGCTGTAATTTCTTTATGTTTATTTAAACCAGTTTATTTTTCTTTACTTGCAAATGTATTTGTGTTGTACAAACAGAAGGGATTTAACAGAGATTATAGACAAATAACGAAATATAAAGCCCAACATTTTACATGATCATTTAATTTCACCGGAATGCAATTTAATAATGTAGAGTCCAATGGCAGTGTGAAAGAGTATGATGTGTGTGTGTTGTGATTTAGTGTGTGTGAAAGAGTATGATGTGAGTGTGTTGTGATTTAGTGTGTGTGAAAGAGTATGATGTGAGTGTGTTGTGATTTAGTGTGTGTGAAAGAGTATGATGTGAGCATGTTGTGATTTAGTGTGTGTGAAAGAGTATGATGTGAGTGTGTTGTGATTTAGTGTGTGTGAAAGAGTATGATGTGAGCATGTTGTGATTTAGTGTGTGTGAAAGAGTATGATGTGAGTGTGTTGTGATTTAGTGTGTGTGAAAGAGTATGATGTGAGTGTGTTGTGATTTAGTGTGTGTGAAAGAGTATGATGTGAGCGTGTTGTGATTTAGTGTGTGTGAAAGAGTATGATGTGAGTGTGTTGTGATTTAGTGTGTGTGAAAGAGTATGATGTGAGTGTGTTGTGATTTAGTGTGTGTGAAAGAGCGATTTAGTCAGCGTCCACTGAAGAGGGAGGATGTGTTTCTGTGTGTGAGAGAGTGAGCTATTTTGCTAGTGTGTATATGAGAATGTATTTTGCATTGATGAGACAGGGATTGTGTGCATGTGAGTGAAAGGGTGTGTTTACGAGAGGGTAGCGTGTGTGTGTGTATATCTGGGAAGGCCCGTTGGTTGCTGTTGGGATTCTCTGGGGTTGGCCTGGGACCAGGATGTTGTGAGCGGTGTGTGTCTGTCCTCTCAGGCCGCAAGCTGCCTCTTCTTCTCCGTCTGCCTGATGAGCACCAGCACCGCACCGAGCCTGGCTGCCAAACACCGTCTCAGCCACCACCGCCACCGCCGTATAGAAACACACACACACAGCCACCGCGTATAGAAACACACACACACACAGCCACCGCCGTATAGAAACACACACACACACACAGCCACCACCGTATAGAAACACACACACACACACACAGCCACCGCCATATAGAAACACACACACACACACAGCCACCGCCGTATAGAAACACACACACACACACACAGCCACCGCCGCATAGAAACACACACACACAGTCAACGCCGCACACACACAAAGCCAAACATAGTCTAGGCTGCACACACACAAAGCCTAACACCGTTTCAGTCGCCATTGCACACACACACACTCGTACATACAGCCAAACATAGTATCAGTCGCTGTCGCACACAGCCACACAGACACACACACACACACACACACACACACACACACACACACACACACACACACACACACACACACACACACACACACACACACAGAGAGACATGGCCAAAGACCAACTGAGATAGCTTTGAATACAGCCAAACATTGTTGTATCTCAGCCACCATCGTGCATGAACACAGAAACATCGCCTTAGTCGTCCAGTCACACACACACACGCACACACACACACACACACACACACACACACACACACACACACACACACACACACACACACACACACACACACACACACACACACACACACACACACACACACACACACACACACACACACACACACGGCCAAAACACTGGCTCTATCATAGCTTCCTCACACACGGCCAAACACTGTCGCAGCCGCCACACACACACACAGCCAAAAACTCCACTTCACACTACCCCCTGCCATTCATTGATTGCACACACACTAGTAGCTAATTAACATTGCACATGGACACACACTTTGACAAAAATACACACACACACAATTCAACGCTGCCCGCAATCCACATACATGGACGCAGATACACACACACGTAGCCAAACTCTTTCTCCGCCGAGGCAGCGTACACACACTCCTCAGCCGGGCATACACACTCCTCGGCCTGGGCCAAACACCGTCTCTCACTGCCCCAGCCAAACCCTGGACTGGCAGTCTCTCACTCTGATGGCCTCTGTATGTAGCTAGCTACAGTAAACCCACTAGGTACTAGGGGAACATGCAAAGTGGGAATAAAAGAGGATGCCATTCTGTATATATTTTTTATCATTTAGATTTTATTGTCTTTCATTTAAAATATATTTTAAAAGGCTGGATTGTTGCTTTTTAATTACTATTTTATTAGACAAACAAAGGTTGTATTTATCAATTAATAATGTAGAGTTGATATCTTGTTTCTGTTGGAAAGGAAAAGTAGGCTAAAATAATTTCACTACAATACATTTTTTTCTATAATTAATAATGTTTCACAGACTATTGTTGGAAATATAAATGTTGATACAGACGTGCTATTGGTGAATTAGACCACCGTTTATAGTGTTATTCTAACCAAGTTTTGGTCCATTTCCTCTCGTCGTTATGTGGTTATGGGTACAGTGTGGACACACACACACACACACACGTTTCTCCGCTAGCTGGCTGGCTCTGTTTCCATTAAACGGCTCGGGGCTGCCCAGGCCAGTGCCCGTTCATAATGTGAGCCTGCAGTGTGCTCTTATCTTATCTGGCTAATCCAGTGTTGCCCCGGTGCTTTATCTACCTCCAAAGGGCCTGGACGACCAGGCCTCCTGGTGTGACTGTGAGAGACTACAGGGATACTGGGATATTATGGGGGGGGGGGGGGGGGGACTCGTGCCAATCTGCCCTGGGGGCCGAGGCTGAGGCCTACCTAGTTAGGTTCTCCTCTACATTTACCTTTCATTTACTGTTGAATAAGCTGTACTGTAGTTACTGCAGTAGGGAGTTTATCCTCTACTATAAATACATTGATTGTACTTAACTGTAGTTACTGTGGTTGTTTGAGGAGAGTGTGTGTGTATGTTAGTGTGGCTACTGGTCGACACACTTACCTCTTCCACTTCCGTTTACTATACTGTACTGTAGTTACTGTGCGGGTGTATTGAGTGTGTTTTGTGTGACAGTGTATGTCTGTGTCTTTGTGCCCTGAATGAGGAGACATGCTTATTTGTTTGTTTATTGTTAGTGCGAGTCTTTAGGCCTGTATGTCTCTCTTCCTGTCTCACCCCAACACTTTGTTTTGTCTCCTTAAACGTCCCCTCATTGTCCTTTTCTCACAGAGGTAGCCTGCTTCCCCCGATCTCCCTTTGTTTACGTCAGTAGAGAGACAGACAGAGAGAAAAGGCGGGCGAGAGAAGAGGGCTTGCGTTTTCTGATTGTTCTGTTCTGAGTTGGCAGCCAGATCGAGCCACAGCCCCGCTGGTGTGGGAAGACGTCGACAACAACGTCTTGTGTTTTGTTTACGGCGGAAAGGAAGAAACGGAAAGGGCGGAAAAACCACGGTGAAACTCTGAGCTGCATCGCCATGTCGAGTGTCCTCTCAGCACAGCCAGCCAGCTCTTGTGCTGTTCTGTTAAGAGCAACACGGACTGTATAGCAAAACAAACCAACTCTCCCTATTCACTAGCAATAAAGCCACCTTCCCTCGGCGTTACAAACTGCTGCGGGAGAACCAACCAGAAATCGGACGGCTAAACAAGCAATGCGATTGACATGGTCGGGGGAGGGAATAGAGGAGAGAAGAGGACAGCAGACAAGGGTCAAGGCTCTGTCTGTGGTACATTATTTGTAGTATTTTATTAGTGAGCGTATCAGGCGATCGCTTGGCCCGGAAGTGATAAATGTCTGCCAACACTGAACCCTGTCTGTGACTTAGACATACCGAGAGAGAGAGACACACACACACACACACACACACACACACACACACACACACACACACATGAATTTCAGATCAATGGATCGTCATCCTATAGCTCCTCCTCATGTAACCTAGATGTTTTTCAAGGGTTGATCTGTTTGACTTAAATCAGTCTTTTCAAGACGGTTGGAAAACACCTTTTATTCAAGAAGGCCGTGTGTCAGTTCCAGTGTGTGTTCTCTTTAGAGTGCTAGTCATACTTTGGAACCATATCTCAATCTCTTATTCTCCGACTATAAGAACTGTATGATTATGAGAAGATGTTTCCAATGCGCCTCTAATTCAAAGCGCAGCACCACAATACATTTGATGTCTCTCTGAAGGACGTGTGAAAAGTAAAAGCGTTGCCATTTTCTTTGTCATGACCTCTCTCTATTGAGTGTGGTTGTGAAGCACATGGTACCAGACAGCAGACACCGCTCCGTACGGACAGTAGTAATGGCTTGGACGGGAAGAGTGTGTGTGTGTGTGTGTGTGTGTGTTGTCTGGTGCCAGACATCACTCTGTCCCGTCCAGGATCATAGTAATAATGGCTTGGACGGCAGTGTGAGAAAACCCCAGAAAATCTGTAACTCTCCCTCCCTGCATTGATTCCTCGCTCTCTCCGTCCGTTTCTAAAACTGACCACAGGAAGGATTTTCAAATAAAAAGTGGTATTTGGTCTCATCAAAAACGCCCAAACGCTCAAAATGTTTGATTTATGAAGGGAAAAGTTTGTGTTTCTGAGATGGGAAAAGTGTGTTTGTGTGTGTGTTAGCGTGTGTCTGTGTGTGTTAATGTGTGTATGTGTGTGTTAGTGTCTCTCCTCTTCCTGACAGCTCAGTTCTGTGGCTAGACTTGATGAACGATCCTGGACGTGTTAATGTTTTGACGAGGTCCAAAACCCAACCCAACCCAGCCAGTTGATTGATTCACCAGGTTCCTGCGGTTCCGTTCGGTTCCCGCCAGTTCTCCGTTCTCCTTGTTATTTTTCCCATGAAGATAATCTGTTGTTAATTACTTCCTGGATCCCTGACCAACCCGTCGCGTCTCGTATGAATGACATCAGGAGGGGCAAGTGTTTAGGTCGGCATTGGTGAAGTACCGTCTGGTTTTATTGGTGTTTCATGACATAAAAAATACGTGGCGAGAAGGGAGATAAGGGAGGACAGAGAAGGGGGAGTGAGACGGCCTCATTGCCGTTGAGGAGATCTATTGTGTTCAGTGGGAATAGGGCCCAGTAGAAGCAATCTTCCCATGCAGAGCTGGTTTGGCAATGAGCGCCCTCAATCCACCGTTGACTGACTGAGGCCCTGTGTTGTCTTCAGCTGGACATGCAGGATGAACAGAGAGCCATGTCTGCAGGACAGTAGGGACATGCTGTCACACCAACACCAATACGAAAGTAGAGTCCGACCAGAGGAGGAGGAGGAGGAAGACGCCTCGCTGTTTAACAGAGAGTGTTCTCATCTTTGGAATAAAGTGTGTTTCGGAAGGTCCACTAACAGAACCGGGCCAGCCAAAAGCCGCCGTCGCTAAGACACACAACCCCTTGCTGAGTGTGACAGACATAAACCAGGCCAACATGGTCGGCAGGAACCCGGACTCCATTAATCCAACAGAACATAATTACAGAGACTCCAGACAGAGATTTGGAATGACTGTGTTGAGTCAACATTTGCTTTTCACTCAAAGTCAAAGTTGTATTTTGGTGTCCCAATAACATTGGATTTTGGTTGGTCTCCCCTGTTAAATGACTGACCAGTATCATTTTGTTTTGTTATTAGTCTGTTGGGATGCGGTTCCCTTCATGGCTTCTCTTTGTTCTAGAAACAGAATTTGGCCTCTTTGGGTTTTACATAACGATCATAAGCCTCCTTCTCTTTGTCCGGATCGGAGGAAAAAAACATCTCTGTCTATCTAGATACCCACTTCCCCGTCGTTGTGTGATGGACTGTGAGTGAGTGAGTGAGTGAGTGAGTGAGTGAGTGAGGAGTTAGAGTGTTGGAGATGTCTGGCTGGTAAACAGATTATTCCAGTGAAATCGGGGACCTCGGAATCGTGACGGAACTGAGAGACAAACGAAGCCATTTTTTTGAACCCGTTTGGCCATTCCTCTGGTTTTATCTCCTTTCTTTATAATTACTCTCCCTTTCTCTCTCTCTCTCACAAGTCCAAAGAAATGTAGAGTGTTTAGAGAAATTGAGAAGGGCATTTGTTTTGAAGAAAGAACTCAAAACAGCCTTCTTTATTCCTTAGATACAGTTTGTTTTGAAACCCACTTTCCCTGTTAATCCGTTCAGAATCAACGGCGGACCGACAGCTTTTTTGGCCCCAAAATGTTCTAGAAATTCACAAAAGGAAAAGACGGATCTTATTTCAGTTTGTGTCTGAGAATAAATGGCTGCACATGTTTTCTACATTACTAAATACCCACTTACCTTTTCATGGGTGTGTTATTCACAGTCTAATAAAACATGTATCATTGTGAGTTATGGATACAGTTGGTTACCTTGTTAGTATCGTAATTTATATTTCCTCAACGTTGAGGTTACATAAATCTGCTTTCTCTGGGAACGGGAGCTGGATAATAGATTTCCCACATTTTAAACTATAAATAGATTTTCATTCACTTTCAATTCATAGATATTTTCACTTTATGAAAATATACATTTGTGGGGTTATGTACTATAGAAATAATGAGAGCAATATAATTACTATGAATGTGGTTCTATCATTCCCAGAGACAGAAAGTGTGTTTGTACAGTATTGTAGTTACTGGCTGATGGCGACTGGTCAGGCATTTTTAGGTGAACACTTTATTAGGTTTGAACAAATTAACGACTGTTAAATTCAAATGAGTGTAGTAGGCTTGCTACTTACCTAAGCATTATTTTCTTCCGCTGACTAGGCCCTTTTGGGTTTTATTTGGAAAAATATTGAGTAAGGGAGAGAGAGGGAGAGAGAGAACAAGACAAAAGAACGAGAGAAAATGATCAAGAGAAAAAAAGAGGTATTCCTAATTGAGAGAATGGAAGAGTGAGAAACAATGAGAGAAAATAAAATAAAATAAAGAGAAAATTAAGAAGTAATTGAAGGAGAGTAAACAAACAGAGTGAGAGGGTGGCATCGTTATGGTCTGTATTAATAATGGGTCTTCTCAGTGCCTGGTCTCTTTTCAGGCTTTTGTACCAGAGCCAAGCATGAAATGTGTCCAGTTCCCAAAACCATATACCCTCACAGAAGGGTTCCCTCGACCTCTGAGACAGAAGGAAGGAATGGAGGGATGCTAACTGAGTGGAGAGCGGAGTGCCTTGCTCAGTCCCAGCCGGGAGAGCATGTTGAGGGTGTTGAGCCAGGGAACATGGCCTATTCGGCGGGTTCATCTTTGGCAGTTCCCCTGTTCCCCAATACTGCCGTTTAGCTAGCTACTCACACAGCTTGGCTAAGGCTAACACTGCTAGCTACTCACACAGCTTGGCTAAGGCTAACACTGCTAGCTACTCACACAGCTTGGCTAAGGCTAACACTGCTAGCTACTCACACAGCTTGGCTAAGGCTAACACTGCTAGCTATTCACACAGCTTGGCTAAGGCTAACACTGCTAGCTACTCACACAGCTTGGCTAAGGCTAACACTGCTAGCTACTCACACAGCTTAGCTAAGGCTAACACTGCTAGCTACTATCACATTAGGTTTTCTATGGTGATGCTACACAATACAGAATCAGATCCACAAGTGGATATTATCACACATTTCTTTTGTTGCAAATCAGAAAAACAATAGAACATATTCTGGTTTTAGAGCCCGGCCGATATATATTGTTTCACCAGTATTATCAGCTGATAAGGGCCTTTTGACGCTATATATCGATATAGGCCAATAATTCCACAATAACTGATATTCAATAAGTATGATTAAGAAAAGGGAATCTAAGGCTCATCTGAACACTCGCCGGCATTCTCATGATGTGTCATTATTGTCATTTGAAGCATATTTCTTGGATAATTGCTGTTTTGGATGGCAATTTATGAGAACTTTTACATTTCCTTTCAATAAAACAGTATATTGACAGATATATCGGTAATGGTGAGTATTGCCCACCAAAAGATCTGAATCAGTATCGGACCCGGAAAAAAACATAACGGTCGGCCTCCAGTTTTTACTGAACGAAAAGAGAGAAAACGAAAGAAAAAAAAGCACCTTTTTATTTGTGGATGAAAGAATGAAGACTCGTGATGGATGTAGTCTTAATTCTGGGAGGGAGGATTGGGGGGATGTCTAGAGAAGTGAGAGGAATACTAGTGGTGAGAAGAGAGAGGAATACTAGTGGTGAGAAGAGAGAGGAATACTAGTGGTGAGAAGAGAGAGGAATACTAGTGGTGAGAAGTGAGAGGAATACTAGTGGTGAGAAGAGAGAATACTAGTGGTGAAAGTGAGAGGAATACTAGTGGTGAGAGAGGAATACTAGTGGTGAGAGGAATACTAGTGGTGAGAAGTGAGAGGAATACTAGTGGTGAGAAGTGAGAGGAATACTAGTGGTGAGAAGGAGAGGAATACTAGTGGTGAGAAGTGAGAGGAATACTAGTGGTGAGAAGTGAGAGGAATGAGAGGAAATACTAGTGGTGAGAAGTGAGAGGAATACTAGTGGTGAGAAGTGAGAGGAATACTAGTGGTGAGAAGTGAGAGGAATACTAGTGGTGAGAAGTGAGAGGAATACTAGTGGTGAGAAGTGAGAGGAATACTAGTGGAGAAGTGAGAGGAATACTAGTGGTGAGAAGTGAGAGGAATACTAGTGGTGAGAAGTGAGAGGAATACTAGTGGTGAGAAGTGAGAGGAATACTAGTGGTGAGAGAAGTGAGAGGAATACTAGTGGTGAGAAGTGAGAGGAATACTAGTGGTGAGAAGTGAGAGGAATACTAGTGGTGAGAAGTGAGAAGTGAGAGGAATACTAGTGGTGAGAAGTGAGAGGAATACTAGTGGTGAGAAGTGAGAATACTAGTGGTGAAATACTAGTGGTGAGAAGTGAGAGGAATGTGGTGAGAAGTGAGTGGTGAGAGAGGAATACTAGTGGTGAGAAGTGAGAGGAATACTAGTGGTGAGTGGTGAGTGGAATACTAGTGGTGAGAGAGAGGAATACTAGTGGTGAGAAGTGAGAGGAATACTAGTGGTGAGAAGTGAGAGGAATACTAGTGGTGAGAAGTGAGAGGAATACTAGTGGTGAGAAGAAGGAATACTAGTGGTGAGAAGGAGGAATACTAGTGTGAGAAGTGAGAGGAATACTAGTGGTGTGAGAGGAATACTAGTGGTGAGAAGTGAGAGGAATACTAGTGGTGAGAAGTGAGAGGAATACTAGTGGTGAGAAGTGTGGTGAGAGGAATACTAGTGGTGAGAAGTGAGAGGAATACTAGTGGTGAGAAGTGAGAGGAATACTAGTGGTGAGAAGTGAGAGGAATACTAGTGGTGAGAAGAATACTAGTGGTGAGAAGAAGGAGAGGAATACTAGTGGTGAGAAGTGAGAGGAATACTAGTGGTGAGAAGAGGAATACTAGTGGTGAGAAGTGAGAGAAGAGATACTAGTGGTGAGAAGTGAGAGGAATACTAGTGGTGAGAAGAGGAATACTAGTGGTGAGAAGTGTGGTGAGAGAGAGGAATACTAGTGGTGAGAAGTGAGAGGAATACTAGTGGTGAGAAGTGAGAGGAATACTAGTGGTGAGAAGTGAGAGGAATACTAGTGGTGAGAAGTGAGAGGAATACTAGTGGTGAGAAGAATACTAGTGGTGAGAAGTGAGAGGAATACTAGTGGTGAGAAGTGAGAGGAATACTAGTGGTGAGAAGTGAGAGAAGAAGAGGAATACTAGTGGTGAAAGGAATACTAGTGGTGAGAAGTGAGAGGAATACTAGTGGTGAGAAGTGAGAGGAATACTAGTGGTGAGAAGTGAGAGGAATACTAGTGGTGAGAAGTGTGGAGGAATACTAGTGGTGAGAAGTGAGAGGAATACTAGTGGTGAGAAGTGAGAGGAATACTAGTGGTGAGAAGTGAGAGGAATACTAGTGGTGAGAAGTGAGAGGAATACTAGGAAATACTAGTGAAGAGAATACTAGTGGTGAGAAGTGTGGTGAGAGTGAGATACTAGTGGTGAGAAGAGAGGAATACTAGTGGTGAGAGAGATACTAGTGGTGAGAAGTGAGAGGAATACTAGTGGTGAGAAGTACTAGTGGTGAGAAGTGAGAGGAATACTAGTGGTGAGAAGTGAGAAATACTAGTGGTGAGAAGAGTGGTGAGAGATACTAGTGGTGAGAAGTGAGAGGAATACTAGTGGTGAGAAGTGAGAGGAATACTAGTGGTGAGTGGTGTGGTGAAGTGAGAGGAATACTAGTGGTGAGAAGTGAGAGGAATACTAGTGGTGAGAGGAATACTAGTGGTGAGAAGTGAGAGGAATACTAGTGGTGAGAAGTGAGAGGAATACTAGTGGTGAGAAGTGAGAGGAATACTAGTGGTGAGAAGTGAGAGGAATACTAGAGGAATACTAGTGGTGAGAAGTGAGAGGAATACTAGTGGTGAGAGTGGTGAGAAGTGAGAGAATACTAGTGGTGAGAAGTGAGAGGAATACTAGTGGTGAGAAGTGAGTACTAGTGGTGAGAGGAATACTAGTGGTGAGAAGTGAGAGGAATACTAGTGGTGAGAAGTAGTGGTGAAAGTGAGAGGAATACTAGTGGTGAGAAGTGAGAGGAATACTAGTGTGAGAGGAATACTAGTGGTGAGAAGTGGTGAGAGGAATACTAGTGGTGAGAAGAAGAATACTAGTGAGAGGGAATACTAGTGGTGAGAAGTGAGAGGAAATACTAGTGGTGAGAAGTGAGAGGAATACTAGTGGTGAGAAGAGAGTGTGGTGAGAAGTGAGAAGAGGTGGTGAATACTAGTGGTGAGAAGTGAGAGGAATACTAGTGGTGAGAAATACTAGTGGTGAGAGTGAGATACTAGTGGTGAGAAGTGAGAGAATACTAGGAATACTAGTGGTGAGAAGTGTGGTGAGAGGAATACTAGTGGTGAGAAGTGAGAGGAATACTAGTGGTGAGAAGTGAGAGGAATACTGGTGAAGTGAGTGTGTGAGAAGAGGAATGAGAAGTCAGAGGAATACTAGTGGTGAGAAGTGAATACTAGTGGTGAGTGATACTAGTGGTGAGAAGTGAGGAATACTAGTGGTGAGAAGTGAGAGGAATACTAGTGGTGAGAAGTGAGAGGAATACTAGTGGTGAGAAGTGAGAGGAATACTAGTGGTGAGAAGTGAGAGGAATACTAGTGGTGAGAAGTGAGAGGAATACTAGTGGTGAGAAGTGAGAGGAATACTAGTGGCGGCGTCGGTGGCGGTTGGTTTCTGGCACCACGTAGCTTAGCTGCTCTCTGTGAATGATGCCAAATGTTCACACACTATCCTTGCCAACCTCCGTCCTTCTGATCCTCTCTTTCTTTTCTCTCTTTCTTTTCTTTATGTTGTCCCCCTTTTGTTTATATTCTTCTTCGCGGTTCAGATGAATGCCCTCTCAAAGGCTCATTAGCCCCATGGGCCGACTGAACTGTTTGTCAGTGGCAAAAAAAAGATTTCTGAACAACAATTTCGGGAATGAAAAATGTAGGTTAAAAAAATCCTCAAAGAAAAGGTTTTATTATGCCTCTTTATTTTGGTGTTGTTCATCGGGAGGTTTTACTGTCGTTAGTTTTCTCTGGTTTTGATCAATTCTCTGACCTTCATATATTCTGTGGAAACTGTTCATTCATTATTATTATTATTATAGACAAGGTGCGATAATTAGTGAAAATATTAGCAAATACTGTTTTAACCTAATCATATTGATTATAATTTTAACAAAGGCCTAATTATTAAATACACTAAATTATGTATCATAGTGATTTGGCTGATATTCAGGTATCATTATCGCCGTAATTGTATATTTTCTCTCTCTCAATCTCTCTCTCTTTCTCCAAGGAGCCGTTTTCTCTCCTTGTTCCTTTTGCTTCCTTCTCAGAATCCTCTTTAGAAGACAACCTTGGTAAGGGCATCGTTTGGTGTTGGTTACGCCGTGAGAAGGAGAGAGGTTTAAAGCCTAGCCGTGCGAGAGGGTGGTAGCTAGCTAGGGCTAAAGAGCAAAGCACCACAACAGAACAAACGGTAGAGAATCATCATTTGGCAGAGAGTAAGTCTGTGGAAGAGGGTACGCCTCAAATCAGTTTGGACACAGATCTGGGACACTGGGAAGATCTGGGAAGAGAAGAAAGAGGGATGAAATGGGATAGAAAGAGGGATGAAACGGGATAGAAAGAGGGATGAAATGGGATAGAAAGAGGGATGAAACGGGATAGAAAGAGGGATGAAACGGGATAGAAAGAGGGATGAAACGGGATAGAAAGAGGGATGAAACGGGATAGAAAGAGGGATGAAACGGGATAGAAAGAGGGATGAAATGGGATAGAAAGAGGGATGAAATGGGATAGGGAACAACAGGATGGGGGGGCACACATGAACGTCTGTGTTTGAGTGCGTGTGCATCGCCTCTGTGTGTCTTCTACTGTCCCTCAACCTCAATGAGGACTAGACAAACCACGACCGGGCCAGTGGACGGTGGTAGATACATGGTTATGAAGGAAACAAGGCTCTGTCCTCCTCAAAAGGCTCCATTCATGATGAACTGGAGGGATTTCTCTCTGAGGGGAGAGAAAAGAGGGTTCAGGGGACAACACGTGTTTTCGATAACAGGGTGAGTTTTATACTGGGGCAGGAGGGGTGTGTGTGGGGGGGGGGGTGCCGTGTGTGGTGGGTAGGGAGTCCGGTTGTGTGTGTATAGGGGTGGGTAGGAGTGTGTGTGTGGGTGGTGTATGTTTTTTGGTGTGTGTTGGGGGTGTATGACAGTGATAGTGGCAGTGGGTAGAGCAGGTGGGAGTCTTCATCAACAGGATGGTTTTAAGGACGGATTGTTTGTTAGCTATGGTATATGTTGTATCTCGTAGGAGTTGGTGTGTGTGTGTGGGGGGGTATCTTGGCAGGGTTGTAGGCCTAGTTGTTAGGCAGACTGGATTGGGGGGGGGCTGATGTAACTGTTAAAGTGTGTATTATTTTCGGGGAGTTTTTTTCTAAGGAAGGTGTTGGTGTTACTCTTTTTTCTATACGATAGTCCCTTCAATAGTTTGATAGTGAGACAGGGTTACTGCCACTGGAACTCTGGGGCCTCAGGGACAACACGCTGAATCGGTGTGACACTGAAGTCTGAGTGTGTGTTGTGTTTTGTGTGTCGCAGCATGCCGGAGACTGTGAGCCAAGGGACCGGGGTGTAAACTAGGTGCTAATGCGTCCTTTTGCATGTTTCCACAGTGTCAAGTTTTAATTAGGAAGGAGACATAGATGACAGATGATAGATGGGATAAATAGACCAGACAATGGTGTTCCAGAGAGACAGAAACACCCAGGTAGACAGCACAGAGAGACAGAAACACCCAGGTAGACAGCACAGAGAGACAGAAACACCCAGGTAGACAGCACAGAGAGACAAAAACACCCAGGTAGACAGTACAGAGAGACAGAAATACCCAGGTAGACAGTATAGAGAGACAGAAACACCCAGGTAGACAGTACAGAGAGACAGAAACACCCAGGTAGACAGCACAGAGAGACAGAAACACCAAGGTAGACAGCACAGCACAGAGAGACAGAAACACCCAGGTAGACAGTACAGAGAGACAGAAACACCCAGGTAGACAGTACAGAGAGACAGAAACACCCAGGTAGACAGCACAGTGAGACAGAAACACCCAGGTAGACAGTACAGAGAGACAGAAACACCCAGGTAGACAGCACAGAGAGACAGAAACACCCAGGTAGACAGCACAGAGAGACAGAAACACCCAGGTACACAGAAACACCCAGGTAGACAGTACAGAGAGACAGAAACACCTATAGGTAGACAGTACAGAGAGACAGAAACACCCAGGTAAACAGCACAGAGAGACAAAAACACCCAGGTAGACAGTACAGAGAGACAGAAACACCCAGGTAGGCAGCACAGAAAGACAGAAACACCCAGGTAGACAGCACAGAGAGACAGAAACACCAAGGTAGACAGCACAGCACAGAGAGACAGAAACACCCAGGTAGACAGCACAGAGAGACAGAAACACCCAGGTTGACAGAAACACCCAGGTAGACAGCACAGCACAGAGAGACAGAAACACCCAGGTAGACAGTACAGAGAGACTGAAACATCCATGTTGACAGAAACACCCAGGTAGAGTGCCTTTTAACAATTAATTTCTGACTCGTCTTCTACTTCTTACACACTGGTTAAACACAGTCAATTAGGCTCTTTTTAAACCTTTTTAGTTCAACAGTCATTAAATATTACATCAATCAATCAATACGCAGTATGTACATCAGATCAGAACCACAATATGATCTAGGTTGCCATGGCACCTACCCCCCCCCCCCTCTACCCCCCTCTCCTCTGTCTCGCCACCCCAACGTGTCCCCCCCGACAATCTGTTCCTCACGTTTATTGGACCCTAATTTGGCTGCCTCCATGGCAACCGCGGGCTCCCAGAATACCTTGGCTGGGTGGTATCCAGGGCAGCGGTGGTGACTGGTTGGCATGCCCGCGGTGCCACCGGGGTGTTGCTGGGGCAGGTGTTCTGGTCTGGCAGGGACCTCGGTGTGGCTGCTAGGATAGGCTAACCCTGCTATGAGGACTCTCCTCCATCTCCATATCTGCTGACGTAGGCAGGGTCTAAAATGGAACACTGTTCCCTATTTAGTGCACTACTTTTGACACCCTATTCTCTATATGGGCCCTGGTCAAAAGTAGTGCACTATGTAGGGAACAGGGTGCCATTTGGGATGCAGGCATAACCTTTCCCACTGCAGACCTACAAAAGTGGGGTCTGCTGTGTAGCATGGGGGAAGCATTTCACCAGCGCGCATATTGATGTGGCCATGGCACTGTGCCCAGTTGGTGCTACCTTCCTCCCACACACACACACACACACACACACACACACACACACACACACACACACACACACACACACACACACACACACATACATACATACATACACAAACAAACACTCACACACACACACACACACACACACACACACACAATGTATAATACATGAGCCTATACGATTTTGAACTGTGCTGTGGCTCTCTGTCACATATAAATATTCAGTTGCACGCGTGTTGATTTGAAGCAGGAACCATCATGATCTGCATAGCATTAGTATGGATCCAGTCTCTGAGCACTAGTAGCATTAGTCTCTTCATTTGTATAAACTACTCAGATGTATTGGTTTAATAAAGCTCATAGATTGTAACTGTTGTTCCTTGAGTGTGGACAATCCCCGTAGATGGTAAATATCCCTAGATGGTGATGGTACCACTGTAAAACTCTGTGATGGTAAATATCCCTAGATGGTGATGGTACCACTGTAAAACTCTGTGATGGTAAATATCCCTAGATGGTGATGGTACCACTGTAAAACTCTGTGATGGTAAATATCCCTAGATGGTGATGGTACCACTGTAAAACTCTGTGATGGTAAATATCCCTAGATGGTGATGGTACCACTGTAAAACTCTGTGATGGTAAATGTCCCTACATGGTGATGGCACCACTGTAATACTCTGTGATGGTAAATATCCCTAGATGGTGATGGTACCACTGTAAAACTCTGTGATGGTAAATATCCCTAGATGGTGATGGCACCACTGTAAAACTCTGTGATGGTAAATATCCCTAGATGGTGATGGTACCACTGTAAAACTCTGTGATGGTAAATATCCCTAGATGGTGATGGCACCACTGTAAAACTCTGTGATGGTAAATATCCCTAGATGGTGATGGCACCACTGTAAAACTCTGTGATGGTAAATATCCCTAGATGGTGATGGCACCACTGTAAAACTCTGTGATGGTAAATATCCCTAGATGGTGATGGTACCACTGTAAAACTCTGTGATGGTAAATATCCCTAGATGGTGATGGTACCACTGTAAAACTCTGTGATGGTAAATATCCCTAGATGGTGATGGTACCACTGTAAAACTCTGTGATGGTAAATGTCCCTAGATGGTGATGGCACCACTGTAAAACTCTGTGATGGTAAATATCCCTAGATGGTGATGGCACCACTGTAAAACTCTGTGATGGTAAATATCCCTAGATGGTGATGGTACCACTGTAAAACTCTGTGATGGTAAATATCCCTAGATGGTGATGGTACCACTGTAAAACTCTGTGATGGTAAATATCCCTAGATGGTGATGGTACCACTGTAAAACTCTGTGATGGTAAATATCCCTAGATGGTGATGGTACCACTGTAAAACTCTGTGATGGTAAATGTCCCTAGATGGTGATGGCACCACTGTAAAACTCTGTGATGGTAAATATCCCTAGATGGTGATGGCACCACTGTAAAACTCTGTGATGGTAAATATCCCTAGATGGTGATGGCACCACTGTAAAACTCTGTGATGGTAAATATCCCTAGATGGTGATGGCACCACTGTAAAACTCTGTGATGGTAAATATCCCTAGATGGTGATGGTACCACTGTAAAACTCTGTGATGGTAAATATCCCTAGATGGTGATGGTACCACTGTAAAACTCTGTGATGGTAAATATCCCTAGATGGTGATGGTACCACTGTAAAACTCTGTGATGGTAAATGTCCCTAGATGGTGATGGCACCACTGTAAAACTCTGTGATGGTAAATATCCCTAGATGGTGATGGCACCACTGTAAAACTCTGTGATGGTAAATATCCCTAGATGGTGATGGCACCACTGTAAAACTCTGTGATGGTAAATATCCCTAGATGGTGATGGTACCACTGTAAAACTCTGTGATGGTAAATATCCCTAGATGGTGATGGCACCACTGTAAAACTCTGTGATGGTAAATATCCCTAGATGGTGATGGTACCACTGTAAAACTCTGTGATGGTAAATATCCCTAGATGGTGATGGCACCACTGTAAAACTCTGTGATGGTAAATATCCCTAGATGGTGATGGCACCACTGTAAAACTCTGTGATGGTAAATATCCCTAGATGGTGATGGCACCACTGTAAAACTCTGTGATGGTAAATATCCCTAGATGGTGATGGTACCACTGTAAAACTCTGTGATGGTAAATATCCCTAGATGGTGATGGTACCACTGTAAAACTCTGTGATGGTAAATATCCCTAGATGGTGATGGCACCACTGTAAAACTCTGTGATGGTAAATATCCCTAGATGGTGATGGTACCACTGTAAAACTCTGTGATGGTAAATATCCCTAGATGGTGATGGTACCACTGTAAAACTCTGTGATGGTAAATATCCCTAGATGGTGATGGCACCACTGTAAAACTCTGTGATGGTAAATATCCCTAGATGGTGACGGTACCACTGTAAAACTCTGTGATGGTACCACTGTAATACTCTGTGATGGTAAATATCCCTAGATGGTGATGGCACCACTGTAAAACTCTGTGATGGTAAATATCCCTAGATGGTGATGGTACCACTGTAAAACTCTGTGATGGTAAATATCCCTAGATGGTGATGGTACCACTGTAAAACTCTGTGCGTAAGTAGAAGTTAGTATTCCATACAATGCTAGAGAGAATCAGCTGGGCTCATTTCTGCCTTCCCAAAACCCTCACATTGAATGTGATGCACATGTTAGTGTGATGGAGGGAGTGTGTGTTAGAGGGAGTGTGTGTTAGAGGGAGGAAAGGAGAGGGAGAAAGGAGACTAAATGTGTGTGTGTGACATCCCGTCACACTCTCCTCAGGCTGTTTCTACAATCCCACACATTGGCCACCTGATCCCCAGCCGGCACCTGGTGCACATAAACACATACACACACACTGTACACACACACACAGTACACACACCCACATACACAGTACACAGGACGGACACACTGCACACACACAGATGAGGCCTGAGTCCCAGGGTAGGCCCAGGACAGGACAGTGGACCTCATGTGGTGCAGCTCCCCAGCCGAACCCCTCTCCAGCTGGGTCTCCCTGCCTACCACAGAGGGGTAGCGCTGGGCCGGCCAAAACACTGGTTCATGACCAGAGTCTGTCACAAAACTTTCTAGTCCGTCACAAAACTTTCTAGTCCGTCACAAAACCTTCTAGTCCGTCACAAAACCTTCTAGTCCGTCACAAAACCTTCTAGTCCGTCACAAAACCTTCTAGTCCGTCACAAATCTTTCTAGTCTGTCACAAAACCTTCTAGTCCGTCACAAATCTTTCTAGTCCGTCACAAAACCTTCTAGTCCGTCAGAAATTGAACAGATTGGGAGTTTTAAGGGAAGAAACTATAACCTGAGTAGTGAACTACAGTGCTTTCAGAAAGTATTCTCACCCCTTGACTCTTCCACATTCTGTTGTGTTACAGCCTGATTTTGTGTCGCTGGCCTACAGACAATACACCATAATGTCATAGTGGAATTATGTTTTTAGACATTTTTACAAATGAATTAAAAATGAAAAGCTGAAATGTCTCCAGTGAATAAGTATTCAACCCCTTTGTTATGGCCTAAACACATTTAGGAGTAACAATTAGCTTAACCAGTCACATAATAAGTTGCATGGACTCAAATCAAATCAATCAAATCTAATTTCATTTGCCGAATACCACAGGTGTAGACCTTTCCGTGAAATGCTTACTTACAAGCCCTTAACAATGCAGTTTTAAGAACATATTTACTAAATCAACTAAATCAAATAAAACATTGAAATAAAAGTAACATAATAAAATAACAATAACGAGGCTATATACAGGGGCTACGGGAAACGAGTCAATGTGCGGAGCTACGGTAATAGTGTTTAACATGATATTTGAATGACTACCTCATCTCTGTACCCCACATACATACAATTATCTCTAAGGTCCCTCATTCGAGCATTGAATTTCAAACACAGATTCAACCACAAAGACCAGGGAGGGTTTCCAATGCTAAATGGGTAAATTTAAAAAAGCAGACATTGAACATCCGTTTGAGCATGGTGAAGTTATTAAGTACACTTTGGATCAATACACCCATTCACTACAAATATACAGGCGTCCTTCCTAACTCAGTTGCCGGAAAGGAAGGAAACCAATCAGGGATTTCACCATGATGCCAAACAATTACAGAGTTTAATGGCTGTGATAGGAGAAAACTGAGGATGGACCAACAACATTGTAGTTCTCCACAATACTAGCGTTATTGACAGAGTGAAAAAAGGAAGCCTGTACAGAATAAATATGCTCCTAAACATGCGTCCTGTTTGCAATAAGGCACTAAAGTAAAACTGCAAAAAAAAAAAAAACTGTATGTCCTGAATACAAAGCATTATGTTTGTTGCAAATCCAACACAACACATCACTGAGAACCACTTAATGTTTTCAAGCATGGTGGTGGCTGCATCATGTTATGGGTATGCTTGTCATCGGCAAGGACTAGGGAGTTTTTTTTAGGATAAAAATAAACGGAATAGGGCTTCCAGTGTAGTAATTGGTAGCTTCCCCAACACAACTGAGTAGCTTATTTCATGATAAAGGAATACATCTTTAATATTGTTTTAGTTCTGCTGTCAAATGTGCTGTTATTTCAGCTAACCCTCTTGAACTGGTCCAAGAAGTTTGAAAGTTTGAAAGCAATGGATAGGATAGGATGGCTGATGTTTTACTGGCTCTTAACCAACCGTGCTATTTTGTTAGCTTTTTCGAATTGTTTGTAACTTATTTTGTACATAATGTTGCTGCTACCGTCTCCTATTACCGGAAAGAGCTTCTGTACTGGTACCCACTGTTTATAGCCTTGCTATTGTTATTTACTGCTGCTCTTTAATTATTTGTTGCTTTTATTTTTATTTTTTATTTAGGTATTTTTGTTAAAAGTGCATTTTTGGTTATGGGCTTGTAATTAAGCATTTCACTGTAATGTCTGAAACCTGTTGGTTTCAGCGCATGTGACAAATTCCATTTGTTTTGATTAGATTTTTTTATCACTGTTAGTTAGGGCAAAGCCAGTGTGGTTTCCCCTCCTAGTAAACCCTGTGGCATGAATACATCAGCTCTGTCATCTGAGAAGTGTAAGGAGATACTGTGTGTGATCCATAACAGGAACCTGTGTGTGTGTGTGTGTGTGTGTGTGTGTGTGTGATCCATAACAGGAACCTGTGTGTGTGTGTGTGTGTGTGTGTGTGTGTGTGTGTGTGTGTGTGTGTGTGTGTGTGTGTGTGTGTGTGTGTGTGTGTGTGTGTGTGTAAGTGATCCATAACAGGAACCTGTTTGTGTGTGTGTAAGTGATCCATAACAGGAACCAGTGTGTGATTTCTGCTCTGCCAGCCTATAGTACAGGAGCCAAAGTTAAAGTTGAGAAGCAATCCTGTACAATTTGACACAGGAGATTTTATTTTATCCACCTTCTCTCTCTTACTCCCTCTCTCTTACTCCCTCTCTCTTACTCCCTCTCTCTTACTCCCTCTCTCTTACTCCCTCTTTCTTACTCCCTCTTTCTTACTCCCTCTCTCTTACTCTCTTTCTCTTACTCCCTCTCTCTTACTCCCTCTCTCTTACTCCCTCTCTCTTACTCCCTCTCTCTGCCCACCCTCAATCCCTCCCTCCCTCTCTCTCAGCAATGCTCTCCTCTCTCTCTCTCTTTCTCTCTCTCCTTCCTCTCTCCTCTCTCTTGCTCTATCCCGTCCCTCTCTCACTCTCTTTCTCCTCTCTCTCTCCCTCCCTCTCCCTCTCTCTCGCTCTCTTCTGGCTACACACTGGCACTTTTGAAATGTATTTGATTCTCGAGGTGTTCATGAAATATAACATGATTTTGTTTCCTTGCTGCCCTGTGTGTGTGTGTGTGTGTGTGTCCGTCTGTGGGTGTTGTGTTGTGTAGTTTGGTTGCTAACCGGCTGTGTCTTCCGTCTCACATCCGCACGCTGTTTCATGACACGCAGCGGAATTGTCCCGGTTCTGTTTTGTTTGTGTTGCCTTGCTTTTATTTCTCTGGCGCGATGCAGTCGTCTGCAAACAAACCTAGACCACATCCACCCTCCCTGCGGACCAACCAATCTCCCTTCCAGACTGACCGTGCTGCTGGATAATGTTGGGACCACGCAGGCAGAGCCAAGACCTGCTCCTACAGTCCTACCAGAAAACTAAAGCTATTTCCACTACCAGATATATCAATTACCTTCCAAAGCGATGGTAAAAGAGTACAAGATGACTATAACTTTTACTGGAGTTGGACAACTGGGGACTTTTCCCACCTCTGAGCAACTGCTTCTCTTGCTTTTCAGGAATGTTTGAGGTGTCTGAGTTCATTGGGTTGTTTGTTTTCAGTCATCGCGGAACAGGTACAACAAGGCAGTGTCCTCAGTTACACCTGGTGTCACCTGTCTCACTGTCACCTAAACCCTACAGAGTGGGTGGAGGCCGATCAACGGTCTGTTGTAGTCTATAGACCAAACCATGGGCAGACAGTTTAGACAGGTAAGTTAGAGGTAACAGGATGCTAGCCACAGTGGCTGACGATCCCCCAATCCCCACCAGATCCCCTATCAATGTACTGGGGAAATGATGATGATCACATAGTCACACACACACACACACACACACACACACACACACACACACACACACACACACACACACACAGTACTGGGTATTGGGTAAGACTTACTGTGTGTGTGTGTGATGCTTGTCTTGACTGAGTGACTGTTGTTGATTAAAGGTTGTTGTTGTAATTGCTGGGTTTAAAATGACAGGTGGCGGATGTGTTCCTATAATCCCCTATCTAATATAGAGGTCCAGGGGTGAAGCTCTTAATCCCAAACACACACACACACACACACTGACGCGGAGAAGAAATACACACACACACTGACGCGGAGAAGAGATAGAGACACATATACACTGACGCAGAGAAGAAACACACACACACACTGACGCGGAGAAGAAACACACACACACACTGACGCGGAGAAGAAACACAAACACACACTGACGCAGAGAAGAAACACACACACACACTGACGCAGAGCAGAAACACACACACACACTGACGCAGAGAAGAAACACACACACACACTGACGCAGAGAAGAAACACACACACACACTGACGCAGAGAAGAAACACACACACACTGACGCCGAGGACACAAACACACACTGACGCAGAGAAGAAACACACACACACTGACGCAGAGAAGAAACACACACACACACTGACGCAGAGAAGAAACACACACACACACTGACGCAGAGAAGAAACACACACACACACTGACGCAGAGAAGAAACACACACAAACACGCGAGAGACACACACACACGCTAATATTCGTTCGCTTTTTCTCACACAAACACTTTTACACGCACGTACATCCGTTAAAACAAACACACACTCCACGTGTACGCACACACACACAATCCCTCTACGCGTACACAATCACTTTTACCCACTCACCATCTCTCCCGGTCAAATCCCCCACTCTGACCTCTGCCTCTCTCTCTCTGTGTTTGTCTTTCATCATGGATCGGACATTAGTGCGGCCACATGTCTCTGTTTGTCTACTGGTTCAATAACTGATGTATACTTCACCGCAGATGGTGTAATTCAGGAAAATGTGATCAAGATAACTTTCTACATTTTACATTTTATTTATTTAGCAGATGCTCCTTTCCAAAGCGACTTTCATTAACAGTTAGGGTTAAGTGCAACACACAGACAGACAGACAGACACGGTTCGTTCACTCTCAGAACAAATCAAGAGAGTTCAAGGTGAATTAGGCTGGACCTAAAACCAATAGGTTACACATAGGTACTCTACAACATATTAACTTTGTCCATTGACTTAATGACTTCCATTTCCTCCGTCATTGACTCTCTCTATCTGTTTATATGGATGGTTGTAGTGGTTTCTTGTATTTATTGCTGTACAATCAACCCATGAAAAGGGCCACTTGAGATAGGGGAAAGGACTGGTAGATACCAGCCCTGCTCCACCCTGAGTCCTCAGATAACCCCGTACACTAGGCTGTGTGATGGGTTAGCATGGGTTGTAGGCTCTGTATAGATAGTTCCAGTATGGGGAGCAGCAGAGACTAAACCTATGTAGCCTAGTTTAGTAGGCTAGTATCTATAAACAACCTATTCTAATAGGTCAGTGTGTTTGTTTGGGGGGATAAAGTAAAGACCACAGGTGTTTCTGCTAGAGACTCTTCTCTACTTTCCATCTACTTTTTCTTTGCTTTCTCTCTTTTTCTTTCAATCTCATTATTTCTCTCATACATTTATTCTCTCTCCCCCCTCTCTCAACCCCTCTCTCCCCCTTCTCGCCCCCCTCTCTCTCTCCCCTCTCTCAACCTCTCTCTCTCCTCCCCCTCTCACCCCTCCTCTCTCTCTCCTCCCCCACTATCCCCCCTCTCTCAACCCCTCTCTCCCTCCCTCCCTCTCTCTCTCCCCCCCTCTCCCTCTCTCTGTGCAGGTGTGCTGGCAGTGTGTTTGACGTGTGTGTGGTTGTTTGCAGCATAGCAAACAAGGAGGGGGGGCAGGGTGTGGGGTCACCTCAGGTGAACTGTGTTGAGGGAGAGAGAGGCGGGGTCTAGAGAAGAGGGGGAGTAAACTGACGTAGAGAGAGAGAGAGTGTTGTGCCTGTTCAGCTAGTCCTCTGAAAGTCTAGAGAGAGAGAGAATGTGAGATGATCACTCTATTTGTGATATGAAAGGAAGGAGGAGTGAAAGAGGGTGAGAGAAAGAGAGAGGGATAGGGAGAGAGGGAGAAAGAGGGATAGAGAGAGAGGGAGCTCCTCTACAGGGAAGGTTTTCTGAGGTCACAGTACTGAATATCACAGAGGAATGTGGAATTCTGAACCGTTGCCAACGCAAACACACCGGCCCAGCCACCGCCGCCCCCAATGGTTGTCAAGGGCCGCTGTATACACTCACACACACTGAGAGAGACACACACGCACAAGATGTGTGTTCACATACACACACACACACACACACATACACAAAACGTGCGCACACAAACTCAGAGACGCACACATTCACACGTGCACACACACACATGCATACTGTCAACACATTGACCCATAATCATTTTTGATAAGTTGAGTTGACAGCAGAGAACAATGGTCTATGGGGTTCAAATTTAAAGACCTTTTAATGACAGTAGTTTTCTACAGCCATGATTAATCACTGTGGACACACACACACACACACACACCTACACACACAAACACTCTCTCATCCACGTTTACAGTGACTCATACACAGTCCACACACACACTCTCTTTGATGTTTTGTCAAGGACTTATATCCGCCATCTAAAAATACGATGCATTGAAATGTAAGAAAGACCACCTTTAAGGAAAAAGAAATCACCTAAAATGCAAATAAAAAATCCATGTTCTGGGGCCAAGAAAATGTTCCATTCGTCCTTAATGTTAATGCCAAAGACTAAATGAGAATCAGTCAGCGCATAAGTTATGAATTTAGCATTCAGGGAGTGAAGCTGTGAAACAGCAGGAGTTTGGACAGGTACCGGGGGATGGGGAATGAAGGGATGAGTGTGTGTGTGTGCCTGCACGGGTGTTGGCAGGTTTTCACTTGGGTGTATGTGTGAGGTTTTAGCTGAGGGTCTTTGTCATACAGTTAGGTGAGGAATATCCTACGGTTGTGTGTAAAGTTCTCTACATCTCTACATGTAGGATGTGTATAGCAGCCAATATGTTTTATTTTCTTTTGTTTCATGGCTACATACTGTAAGTCTACTGTACTGTGTACCAGGGGCAGTGGCAGCAGGCTGAATTTAAAGGAACACGATATATACCCCCTCTCCTCCCCATCCCTCGTTCCTTCCCACCCTTCCTTCCTTCCTTCCTTCCTTCTTTCCTTCCTTCCTTCCTTCCTTCCTTCCTTCCTTCCTTCCTTCCATCCTTCCTTCCTTCCTTCTTCTTTCTTCTTTCTTTCTTTTCTTTTCCTTCTTCCTTCTTCCTTCTTTCTTTCTTTCTTCTTTTTCTTTCTTTTCCTTCTTCCTTCTTCCTTCTTCCTTCCTTCCCTTCCTTCCTTCCTTCCCTCTCTCTCTGTGAAGAGGCTTGTCTCTGGGGTGGCTGGAGCAGGCGAGGGTTCAGGGGTCAGAGCTCAGACTAACTGAGAGGCTCAGCTGGTGTTTGATGTGGGGAGCAGCACAGCAGATCAAGTAGTGCAGATTCCTCCCTGTCTGACACCACACACACACACACACACACACACACACACACACACACACACACACACACACACACACACACACACACACACACACACACACACACACACACACACACCGTCTTTACAGCTCATCTCTCTTTTTTGGCAGCATTCTCTCGTTCTCCCCTTCCCTGCCTCCTTTTTCCTTCTCTCCTTCTCTCTCTGTCTTTAAATTCAACTGAACTCAAGGACCTTGGCTGTTACGCAAATGGGTTAAACACAGACACACGTGAGCACATACAGAGGCGCGGAACACACCCACACACCCACACACACACACACAGAGCAGTCCCTTGCTAACTGTGGCTTCCTAAGGTCAGGTCAACAGACACTTAGTGCCTGATGCCTCCGTTGGTGTTCTCCTGCGTGGTAACAGCTGAGGGGACAGAAACATGGGCTGTTTTGGTTAGTTGGTGTAGTCGCTGTCATGTGCTCTCATGGTTCCAACATGTACATTATGGCCTCAGTAGTGTTTGTGTGTGGGGGAAATGACTGTGACTGTGACTGTCCCCTGAAGTGACTGTCCCCTGTAATTGTACCCTGTCACCTCCCTCCAAGGGCAGGGACCTCACCATACTTAAGTGCAGATTCAATATTTATTGTATGTATTATGTTCCAGACATATTGCTCACCATGTCTGCTGCAGAGGGACAAGAGAGAGACATTAAATCAGGAGTTTTGACCAGTCATGGAAATAGAAATGGTGCAGGTACAGCCAACTAGCGCAAAAATAATATTGCAATATTGTCTAAACGATACGATCTATTGAAAAAAACAAACAAAAAAAAGATATCCTAATATGGAACTTTATCGATTGAGTCAAAACACCAACCTGATCTCATAGTTTCACTGTAAGAGTTGCCGTAATTGGATGAAAGTGGGTTCCGATGGGTTACAAGGTAAAAACAGAAACACCTGATAGGGTTAAGTCTAGGTATTCATTCTGAGTAGCTAGGGCAATGGTTTGGGGAAGTCTTAAAACCAAATGATGAAAAACTATGAAGTATCATCAACTACTCCCCCTGCTTGCTAGAGAACTGTGAACTGCCGTGGCCAGTGGTCTTAGCAGCTCTCTGGCTCTGAGACTCAGGACATGGTTTTTTGAGCTTCGACGAATGCATTTATCAATGTCCTCAGGACCTTCTCAGATGTCTGAAATCGACCTCTATCTTGTGACCAGCCTAAAACAGCCACACACTCAGTGCAGCACAGCATGGAGTCCAAAGTACAGGTGTTGTGTGATGACTCATAGACTGGGCTGCTCTCCTCCTCCTCTGTTTGTAAATATGGGGTTAGTCTGTTGAACACAGCTTAAGTTCCCAAACACTTTCATTTGTGTTACTGTAGGGGAAGGACACAGCTGGGGCAAGGCACAGAGAGAGAGAGACACACACATAGGAGTACACAGCAACACACACACATACACACACACACAGCAACACACACACACACACACACACACACACACACACACACACACACACACACACACACACACACACACACACACACACACACACACACACACACACACACACACACACACACACACAGCATCTTTAAACAGTGTCTTCCCTACCATAATTCTAGCCTGCCAGTCTCTGTGTAGAGGCTGTGGTTTGGCCGACCTGCCCGACTCTCTCTCCATTAAGGCAGTAGGCAGTGTGTGTCAGTTGACAGTTGTTCCTTCTTTATATGACTGTCTATCTACTTAATGTGGCCCCTGAGGCCCCTCAGTGGTGGCACTACACTCTACAGCTCAGTAGCATTTCAATTCAAGACTTAGCCCACTAAGAATGATGTGTGGTATGGGAGGGTTTTCTCTGGTTGCTAGGAGGGGGTGGTATGGGAGGGTTTTCTCTGGTCACTAGGAGGGGGTGGTATGGGAGGGTTTTCTCTGGTCGCCTGGGAGGGTGGTATGGGAGGGTTATTTTATTTACATAGTTTTCTTCTACTTCTTCTTCTTCTTAATATGAAATGACATGAATGGAGGTGTTGTACCTGTGACTGCCCCCAACGAAGGCATGACAAAATACATACAAATGTTGTCAACCAATAAAAGTCCTAGCCCACTATTAGTCTTCAAAGCATTTGTCTTCTCAACGTCTGTGAAGCTGTACGTACTTATTGAGTGCAGGTGGCCGAGATAATAGCTACTGTAACTGTGTTAGCGGCATAGTAAAGAGCATTCAACTTCATAGTCACTCTGTGAGGTTTTTGAGTGCACAGGTCCACGCCAACACCACCAACAGTTTATTACAACTCCTGCTGCCTGTCCTTAACAGAGCAGGGTTACATCACCCATAGAATGAAATACAACACTATCTTTATCATGCCATTACCCCGCAGGATCTCTGATCTCTGTTTGACCCCTAATGCCTTCACTTCTGTCTTTCTGTCTGTCACACACACACACACACACACACACACACACACATACTCTCTATCCTCGGCTAACTCCCTAACTCCCGCCCCATCAAGACCATATTAGCATGAATGTGTCCCAACTGGCACCCTATTCCCTATATAGTGCACTACTTTTGATGGGGCTCTGATCAAATGGCCCTATGGGTTCTGGTCAAAAGTAGTGCACTACATAGGGAATAGGGTGCCAGTTGAGAGGCAGACTAATGGACTGATGACAGTATCAGCCCTGGTTCAGTCCCAAAGTGGCTTAGCCTGGCCGGGGTCAGAGGTCAGAGGTTCAGCGGGGTAGGGTCAACGGCCAAAGCATCATCCAACCCATCCAACTCATTGAACCCAACCCTCATGCCACACTAGAGGCATGTTGGTGGCAATGGCCAAGTATGGGTATACATACACACACAGTATACAGTATACAGTGAACATACGCACACAGTATACACACACACACTCAGCTGTGACAGTAAACACACTTTAAATCCAATGGGGATTACAAATCCACTTAGGTCGAGTCAAGAGTTGAGCGTGTCCGCTGCAGGTCGGCGCTACGCAGCACCCAAACTGATGCACTTCTGCACCACACTGTTTCATGTGTATGTGAGAGAGAGTGTGTGTGTGTGTGTGTGTGTGTGTGTGTGTGTGTGTGTGTGTGTGTGTGTGTGTGTGTGTGTGTGTGTGAGAGAGAGTGGGTATGTGTGTGTGTGTGTGTGTGTGTGTGTGTGTGTGTGTGTGTGTGTGCTGTATGAGAGAGAGAGAGAGAGTGTGTGTGTGTGTGAGAGCATGAGTGGGTATGTGTGTGTGTGTGTGTGTGTGTGTGTGTGTGTGTGTGTGTGTGTGTGTGTGAGAGAGAGAGAGAGAGAGAGAGTGTGTACTGTATGAGAGTGTGGGTGTGTGTGTGTGTGTGTGTGAGAGCAAGAGTGAGCATGTATGCGTATGTGTGTATTACTGTTGCGGCCAGTCCGACATAGACAGTGTTATGTCAACCTCCTCTGTCTCCCCTTTCATTCCCCCTAGATGTTCAGCCTGACATGTCCTGTGAGACTCCACTTTTCCGTTCTCAACTTTAACTGTTTTGCAATTCTGATGGGAAAAGACAGACAGGGGGCGGATGAGGGTAAAATAGAGAATTATAGCGTAGGAAAACAACGAGAGAAAGAAAACAAGGAGAAGAGAGAGAGAAAGAAAGACAAACAGAGAGACAGAGACAGAGAACAAGGAGAATAGAGGGAGAAAGAAAGACAAGCAGAGAGACAGAGAACAAGGAGAAGAGAGAGAGAAAGAAAGACAAACAGAGAGACAGAGAACAAGGAGAAGAGAGAGAGAGAATGAAAGACAAACAGAGACAGAGAACAAGGAGAAGAGAGAGAGAAAGAAAGACAAACAGAGAGACAGAGAACAAGGAGAAGAGAGAGAGAAAGAAAGACAAACAGAGAGACAGAGAACAAGGAGAATAGAGGGAGAAAGAAAGACAAGCAGAGAGACAGAGAACAAGGAGAAGAGAGAGAGAATGAAAGACAAACAGAGAGACAGAGAACAAGGAGAAGAGAGAGAGAAAGAAAGACAAACAGAGAGACAGAGACAGAGAACAAGGAGGATAGAGGGAGAAAGAAAGACAAGCAGAGAGACAGAGACAGAGAACAAGGAGAAGAGAGGGAGAAAGAAAGACAAACAGAGAGACAGAGAACAAGGAGAAGAGAGAGAGAAAGAAAGACAAGCAGAGAGACAGAGACAGAGAACAAGGAGAATAGAGGGAGAAAGAAAGACAAGCAGAGAGACAGAGAACAAGGAGAAGAGAGAGAGAAAGAAAGACAAACAGAGAGACAGAGACAGAGAACAAGGAGAATAGAGGGAGAAAGAAAGACAAGCAGAGAGACAGAACAAGGAGAAGAGAGAGAGAATGAAAGACAAACAGAGACAGAGAACAAGGAGGAGACAGACAGAGAAACAGAGAGAAAGAGAAACAGAGAGACAGTCAGAGTTTGTGGTGAATGATCCTTCATCTTTTGAGTCCTGAATAATGACATCATATGATGTTGACTTTAATCACATCTGTTTGTGTGATTTCTTCTCCCTCTCAATTCCCACCGGACCTCCCCAGTTCTTGGAATGGACTGGGTCCCGGCCTGCCAAAAATAATCGCTTGTTTGCTGCTATTTACTTAAATCTGTCAAAGAGTCACTGTTGGAGAACTCATGCTGTTAGTTATGATTCTGCTGTGAGACTGGGAGAATGGTATAGAACATTACGCACGCACACACACACACACACACACACACACACACACACACACACACACACACACACACACACACACACACTAGACACATACAGTGTGAGTACAAAACCTGGCACACGGAGAAGGTTAATCTTCACGTCTCTGTGTGGAACCAGAGAGGAACCTGATTGAGAAAAAAACAAAGACTGAGAGAAGTGGTGGAGTGGTGAAAAAGTGTCAGACTGTCAGGGGAGGTTTAATGTTAGACTGGAGTGTCAGGGTTAGTGTTAGACTGGAGTGTCAGGGTTAATGTTAGACTGGAGTGTCAGGGTTAATGTTAGACTGGAGTGTCAGGGTTAGTGTTAGACTGGAGTGTCAGGGTTAGTGTTAGACTGGAGTGTCAGAGGAGGGTTATTGTTAGGCTGGAGTGTCAGGGTTAGTGTTAGACTGGAGTGTCAGATGAGGGTTATTGTTAGACTGGAGTGTCAGGGTTAATGTTAGACTGGAGTGTCAGGGTTAATGTTAGACTGCAGTGTCAGGGTTAGTGTTAGACTGGAGTGTCAGGGTTAATGTTAGACTGCAGTGTCAGGGTTAGTGTTAGACTGGAGTGTCAGGGGAGGTTTAATGTTAGACTGGAGTGTCAGCGGAGGTTTAATGTTAGACGGGAGTGTCAGGGGAGGTTTAATGTTAGACTGCAGTGTCAGGGGAGGTTTAATGTTAGACTGCAGTGTCAGGGGAGGTTTAATGTTAGACTGCAGTGTCAGGGGAGGTTTAATGTTAGACTGCAGTGTCAGGGGAGGTTTAATGTTAGACTGGAGTGTCAGGGTTAGTGTCAGGGTTAGTGTTAGACTGGAGTATCAGGGGAGTGTTAGACTGGAGTGTCAGGAGAGTGTTAGACTGAAGTGTCAGGGGAGGGTTAGTGTTAGACTGGAATGTCAGGGGAGGGTTAGTGTTAGACTGGAGTGTCAGGGGAGGGTTTATGTTAGACTGGAGTGTCAGGGGAGGGTTAGTGTTAGACTGGAGTGTCAGGGGAGGGTTAATGTTAGACTGGAGTGTCAGGGGAGGGTTAGTGTTAGACTGGAGTGTCTGGAGAGGGTTAGTGTTAGACTGAAGTGTCAGGAGAGTGTTAGACTGGAGTGTCAGGGGAGGGTTATTGTTAGACTGGGTGTGTCAGATGAGGGATGTACTTTTTCCCGCTTCATGAAAGGGGGAGGTCGAGGGAAATAGAGAGAGAGAGAACGGTCAAGAGCATACAAGGTGAAGGCATACCAGATAGCTGTCTGCTCCTCCCTTCCTTCTTTCTCCCTTTCCCCTTCTCCTCATCCCTCCCTTTCCCCCTCTCCTTCTCCTCATCCCTCCCTTTCCCCCTCTCCTTCTCCACATCCCTCCCTTTTCCCCTCTCCTTCTCCACATCCCTCCCTTTCCCCCTCTCCTTCTCCTCATCCCTCCCTTTCCCCCTCTCCTTCTCCTCATCCCTCCCTTTCCCCCTCTCCTTCTCCTCATCCCTCCCTTTTCCCCCTCTCCTTCTCCTCATCCCTCCCCTCCCTTTTCCCCTCTCCTTCTCCTCATCCCTCCCTTTCCCCCTCTCCTTCTCCTCATCCCTCCCTTTCCCCCTCTCCTTCTCCTCATCCCTCCCCCTCTCCTTCTCCTCATCCCTCCCTTTTCCCCTCTCCTTCTCCTCATCCCTCCCTTTCCCCCTCTCCTTCTCCTCATCCCTCCCTTTCCCCCTCTCCTTCTCCTCATCCCTCCCTTTCCCCCTCTCCTTCTCCACATCCCTCCCTTTTCCCCTCTCCTTCTCCTCATCCCTCCCTTTTCCCCTCTCCTTCTCCTCATCCCTCCCTTTCCCCCTCTCCTACTCCACCACCAGCAAAACCAAAATCCCAGATTGGAGTCTGGGAAACTCAAACATTCCCAGTTGCAGTGAGTCTATAGCAGGGGTCATCAACTAAATTCAGCCGAGGGATGATTTTTTTCTTGAGTGGATGGTCAGGGGGCTGGAACTTAATTACAAATAATTTGTAGACTACAAATTGACCGCAAGAAGCCCAAACAGGTGTGATATTAGACTAAAATGTAATAATTTCAAACCTTGCTTACATTTATATATGATCACATACACTGAGTATACAAAACATTAAGGACACCTGCTCTTTCCATGACACAGACTGACCAGGTGAATCCAAGTGAAAGCTATGATCCCTTATTGATTTTAAATCCACTTCAATCAGTGTAGATGAAATGGATTGAGACATGTTAAAAAATGATTTTTAAGCCTTGAGACAATTGAGACATGGATTGTGTATGTGTGTCTTTCAGAGGCTGAATGGGCAAGCCAAAACATGGAAGTGCCTTTGAACGGGGTATGGTAGTAGGTGCCAGGCGCACTGGTTTGTGTCAAGAACTGCAACGTTGCTGGGTATTTCACACTCAACAGTTACCTGTGTGTATCAAGAATGGTCCACCACCCAAAGGACATCCAGCCAACTTGACACAACTGTGGGAAGCATTGGAGTCAACATGGACCAGCATCCCTGTGGAACGCTTTCAACACCATGTAGAGTCCATGCCCCGACGAATTAAGGCTTTTCTGAGGGCAAAAGGGCAAATCAATATTAGGAAGGTGTTCTTAATGTTTGGTATACCCAGTGTTTATCTCTCTATTCTGCGTGGGAATACTTTGTAACAGATTTTAAAAATTAAAATCACTTGGAGCTGATTTGCTGGTGTTTTTACAGTCTTTTATGTCCAACAACAACAAAAAGTGAGCCGCCAGTTGGGGAACCCTGGTGTGTACACACACACACACACTCACACACACACACACACACACACACACACACACACACACACACACACACACACACACACACACACACACACACACACACACACACAGAGCTGGCAGGGCAGACACATTTGATTAGAAAAGGTGAAGAAAAAAAGATGGGAATAAATCTTCCTGGGAGACGGCAAAATAGTAAACACGTCAAAACGATCTATCTTCCCACAGTCTGACACTTTGGATAAGAGTTTATTAAAGATGTATTCACTATTAAAGGTGCAGCTCTCTCTAATGAAGACATTCATGGACAGAATAACAGTCTTGGATTTCACACCTCTTTTTTTGTCCCTGGATTCATGTTGGTCCGTGTCGACTCATTTCCACTGAAATAACAATCTGTAACAGTTTAACATTACAATTAGCTAATGAAATTGCGCCTGCCCCAGTGCCAGATGGGTGGTGTTTGCAGTTTTGGGACTATTCCATTGGTTCCATTGTGTCAGAAAGGCTCTCAGTAGGTAGGTAGCTAACATTCAGTCAGCTAGTCTCCCCGTTGGTAGGTAGCTAACATTCAGTCAGCTAGTCTCCCCGTAGGTAGGTAGCTAACATTCAGTCAGCTAGTCTCCCAGTAGGTAGGTAGCTAACATTCAGTCAGCTAGTCTCCCCGTTGGTAGGTAGCTAACATTCAGTCAGCTAGTCTCCCCGTTGGTAGGTAGCTAACATTCAGTCAGCTAGTCTCCCTAGTCTCCCAGGTAGGTAGCTAACATTCAGTCAGCTAGTCTCCCAGTAGGTAGGTAGCTAACATTCAGTCAGCTAGTCCCAGTAGGTAGGTAGCCAGTAGGTAGGTAGCTAACCAGTAGGTAGGTAGCTAACATTCAGTCAGCTAGTCTCCCAGTAGGTAGGTAGCTAACATTCAGTCAGCTAGTCTCCCAGTAGGTAGGTAGCTAACATTCAGTCAGCTAGTCTCCCAGTAGGTAGGTAGCTAACATTCAGTCAGCTAGTCTCCCAGTAGGTAGGTAGCTAACATTCAGTCAGCTAGTCTCCCCGTTGGTAGGTAGCTAACATTCAGTCAGCTAGTCTCCCAGTAGGTAGGTAGCTAACATTCAGTCAGCTAGTCTCCCCGTTGGTAGGTAGCTAACATTCAGTCAGCTAGTCTCCCAGTAGGTAGGTAGCAACATTCAGTCAGCTAGTCTCCCAGTAGGTAGGTAGGTAGCTCCCCGTAACATTCAGTCAGCTAGTCTCCCCATTGGTAGGTAGCTAACATTCAGTCAGCTAGTCTCCCCCGTAGGTAGGTAGCTAACATTCAGTCAGCTAGTCTCCCAGTAGGTAGGTAGCTAACATTCAGTCAGCTAGTCTCCCAGTAGGTAGGTAGCTAACATTCAGTCAGCTAGTCTCCCCATAGGTAGGTAGCTAACATTCAGTCAGCTAGTCTCCCCGTTGGTAGGTAGCTAACATTCAGTCAGCTAGTCTCCCCGTTGGTAGGTAGCTAACATTCAGTCAGCTAGTCTCCCAGTAGGTAGGTAGCTAACATTCAGTCAGCTAGTCTCCCAGTAGGTAGGTAGCTAACATTCAGTCAGCTAGTCTCCCCGTAGGTAGGTAGCTAACATTCAGTCAGCTAGTCTCCCCGTAGGTACTGTAGGTAGCTAACATTCAGTCAGCTAGTCTCCTCCACTCATGCCGCCACAGCTCAGCAGAGGGGATAAGGAGCAGTGGTGTCTGCCATCAAAGGACCTGTCACCACCACAGCTAATGGAGCAGCACACACTCTCTCTCTCACAGCTGTGTCATACCACATTCATAGGGGTATTTTGAGTTAGGGGGGAAACACACAGAGAGAGAGTGGAGGAGGTGGAGG